>NC_081407.1:57514860-57817891 GCF_030272615.1 Cryptomeria japonica | reverse complement strand
ACACAAGCAAAATAACACAAGACATGGAAAACATTGATTGTGTAACCTTTAGAAAATGAAATGAGTTCATTGATCTATTTGCATCCTAATTAAGACTAGACGAGGTCAATTTCACCTTAATTTGAAAAGGATTTGATCAATTTAAACCATTATTAAATGCAATTTGTTCATTTTGAACCCTTTGCATGCATGAAATATGAAATTTGTTGTTCTTTGATCCAAATCCTAATTAAGACTATGTGAGAATTATAGGATTCACTCAAACCTCCTAATTATGCTATGTGATAAATTGTTGTTCATTAAAACCTCCTAATTAGGCTATGTGAGAAATTGTTTTTCATTGCATGTTAATAAATATTGCATGAATCATTATTTAAAATCCATAAAACCCACATGCAATAATAGATCCTCGCATAAAACCTGCATGCAACAATAAATTAGTTCAAAAAACCTGAATGCAACAATGGATTAGTGCAAAAAACACACATGCAACAACATATTAGTTCAAAAAACCTGCATGCAACAATGGATTAGCACATAAAACCTACATGCAAATAGATTCATAGAATTATTAGCTTTGGCATGTTCATGTCAGGTTCACTAGAAATGTGACTAGGAATTTAGGAAAAGGCATGAAAGAATACAACTAGGCAACCACAAACCTAAAAGCTTATGAAAATAACTCCTAATTCAATCAATGAAAGCATGAAGACAAAACAATCAAATTAAAGCAAACTAATGCAAATGACTCCTTCATGTGATTCCATTATTTTTCTTTCTCCTTCAAATGGATGTGGTTCTCACCTACAAAGCAAGTATGTTGCAAGGAAGAATTATTATAATTAAAAATAATAATAATCCATGCCTCTGGTATGTCCTTTCATATAACTTGTTGCATATATGCTTAATAATTTATTTTTCTCATTAAAATAAGGACATCAATATGCAAGGGTTTTTTTTAATAGAATTTTATACATTGTTTACTATTTTTGGTATCCCAAATATGCGTATTTGTTTTCAAGGATAAACCTATCCTTATTATTATTATTGATGAATGCTTCTTGGAGGGAAAATTTAATGTATAGGATGTTAAGGACACACATATACAAATTATGAATGTCATTAGAATGAACTTAATATACTTTTTTTTTATATAGCCCAAGAGGGGGATACACTATGATTCATATGGACTATAGGATCAACATGTGGTCCAAGGGTGGGGCACAAATTTATGCTTTGATCCCACTCCAAATAGATCCATCCTTACCCTAGACAGGGTTAATTTAAATTTCTTAGGATTTCCACCCTCTTTTATTATGTCATGCGTGTAGTTCTATTCCCTGGATTGATCTATGACATGACCTTAACTCCTCATTTCAAATTCATAATTCATATTCTCAAGGTTGACCTTTTTATCTTTTTACCATTACATGGTTGACTTGGGTGTCAACACACCTTATTGAGCATCTAGGATCTTATATTTAAGAGCAATCATGAGTCACTAGTACTCATCTAAATTTTTTATTATATTATAACATAAAACATCACCACACTCTATCATCAATATGCATTGATAACATATGAACTTATATTTTTTAATTGAAATATATTTAATATTTATATTAGCAAGCTTGATAAGTTATCCAGGAAGTCATAAGCCTTACCTTTACTTATCAAAATCCTGTATAATTGCTTTTAGGATCACTCTTGTTTTAGACATAGGTAGAAGAAAAATTACTATTTACACCAAAGATCAAATTAATAAAGCGAAATTCAAATGTTGATAAAAAATATTCTTGGACTAAATCCTAGGTGCAACCTAGCCATAGAATAGTCTAGATTTATAACTTTGATTTCTTAATGTTCCAATAGTAAAAATAGATTATCAAATTCGTAACTTTGTAATTTAATTGTGCAATACATAATATATATTCTTTATCAATACAAATCAACTAGAGCCAACCTCTTCAAAATTCTTTCAATTTTTGTACATTACATTTATCATCTTAGATCAATTAATTTAGGTGTGGTCGTATAAGAAATTACATTTATCAACTACATCTCCTAAATTAATTGTAGGGTTTTTTTATTTCCCTATATTTGGGTGAACCTATGATTTCAAACTCACCCAACACTTTCCCTCGAGGTTTTTTTGTTGAACACACCCCAAGATTGAGAGGGGGTGGTAAATTAGTCTTGAACAAAACTTAAATTTATTAGTGAAATTCAAATTCAAAATCCTTAATCTGATCAACAACAATGAAAGATAAAACATTAAACACCAATGCACAAGAGAACACCAAATTTACATGGAAAACATAAGAAGGGAAAAACCACAATGATAGTTATCTCACAATAAATAAACAACATTACAAATTTGTTTTAAGGCTTATTGCATAAGGAAGCACACTGCTCTTGGAAAGGACTTTTCAAGGAATTTCACTACCTTTGAGCAATATACAAAGGACTTGCTGAAATATTCACTAATCTCAAAGTAGAATATAATAAATATTTGAATTACAAAGTATAAACCTTCATCTCACAACTTCCAACAATCTCCTTAAAATGTAGCTACTCTTGACTCATTGCCTCAAGAAACCATTAAGCAATTTAGCTCCAATACTTCCACCACATACTTTTATTGCATCCACATCAATCCATGTGATTGTAATTGATGTGATATTTTATTTATATCCTCCACAACATCCAAAACTCCAATTAGGTCTGCTAGAGTAGGAGGCAAGGAATGATCACAATAAGTCAGCCAAAAATACAAATTATGGTGAAAGTGATCCAATCCAGAAGATTGAGAGGACCTAAAACAACTTATTACAACTTTCTATGCAGCCTAAAACATCAAACATGGTGACACACATCCTCCCAAGTCAGCAATAGGGTAATGTGTAGTACTTAACCAGTTGGCCTAAAACACTTCTTCTAAATAAACTTACTTAATGCAAATTGCCATAAGAAATAGTAGGATCCAAATACAATTCATCTTCATCTAATGCTAGCATAGACCCCAAAATGAATAACACAAGCAAGAGATAAGGCCATGTCAACCAAATGACCACAAATCACCTTACAAACCAACTCCAGACAACATGTGGTACCAAAAAGATAAACCATTGTCATGCAGACCACATAGAGACATTCCATAAACATGCAACTAAATATCCAAGTACTTCTTTCACACTTTCATATTGAAAAAAGTTGGTATAACTAATCAAATACAAAGTTCTTCATACCCAAATGCCCAAGCAACACAGGCATAAAATGAAACATTAAAATCCAAACTTGTGATACACAACATCACCTAAAATTTGAATTGAGACACTACACAAATAATATAAACACATCCAACAAGATGCATGAGTAGAAAAACTAATGTGGAGAAATGCAGAGCATTTTTTGAACCTGTCCTAACAACCAACCAAACTTCCAACATATTTCATTCACCATAAACCAACTCAGGAAACACCAAGGACTTGAAAGGGTAGGAGTGCAACATCCACAACACATACATGGTATCTCTAGAACTGCAAGATCATAGCATCAAATTTAGAGGAATGCAAAGCATTCTCCCAGACAATCTTTGGCACACCTTTCCACATTTTTTATATTTCATTAATATGTAAAGACCAAAACATCATTGTAGCACCATTTTCTCACTCAAGAGAAACAAGAGATATAGAATGAGAGCTTGTTGTAAGCATAAGATATCAACACTATATCCATTTATCACCATTCTTTTAATCCTCATCTTAATTTATATAATCATGATAAAATCTCTACTAACAACAAACATGGAATGATATTCAAACATGAACCTCATCACCATCATTCTTCATCACCATAGCATATTATTAACATCAACACCAAGATGGTGGACATCCAACCAATAAATTCTTCATAGCTTAGAAACATCTCTATGCATCTGTATATGGGAAAACATACATCTGATAGAATAATTATCAACCATCTCCATTATATGTCCTTAGCACTCATATGCACTCTACATTAATCACAACACACCAATAAGTGTTGACATTAATGGTGTTGGCAATATTACAAGGATATTTAAAAGGTTGTTGATGATTATGGACATAACTGATTAAAGATGTTTTACTATCTTGATATTATTATTTTGTCATTGATGTCAAGAAATTGATTTTCTAATTCAGTATGATGTTGCCATATCTTAAGAAATATGATATGAAGATTATAAAGAAGTCGGTAAAGACACAAGAAAGAATATGATGAATAAAGGGATAAGCTATTCAATGGGCAACTCTACCGAGTCAGACAATGATAAGATCTTGATGTTTTAGATTGTTCTAACATCATACATATGTTTTAAAATGTAAAGGTCAATACTATACTATGTTATCAAGCAAAGAACCTAGTCGGTAAACCCTAAGGTTATCGCAGTCGGTTAATGAAGACAAAATGTCTACTGAGTAAAGTTTAGTATTCACCGAGTTGTAACCGAGCTATAATAGAATGCATTAAATGTTTACATGTGATATTTAATGAAAGATGTTGATGAGCTAGAGTGGATCAATGATTGGCAAGCTGTAGAAAAAGTTTGTTAACAAATCTAAGGCAATGGAAAGTCGGCAAGAAGATCTATAGCTCAGATTGAACCGCATTACCCTAACACAAGTTCCAAGATGAATGTGCAAGTTTCGAGGCGGGGTAAAATATTTTCAGATCGGAAGATACAATGAACCTAGACAAGATTGAAGATCTGATGTCTATGATTGATCATGGGAAATGTGATCAAGGAGATTAAGCAGTTAGAAGATTGTTTATAAATAAGGAACTATTGATAAACAATGTATGCGGGCAAGTGTATGCACAGGGATGCTACATAGTGATTACCGAGCACGGAAGCTTGAAGACCTGTTAGAATAACAGAGTATTGATGCCCAGTAGATAGACAAGATAAGTTCTATGTCTAGATTGTATTGAACAAATAGGAATCTGCTTTAGCATTTTAGATGTGAAGTAGCAGATAGATTGTATTACTGTTATTTTGTGAAAGTGACAGGAAATCTCTTAACCGAGTGGACTTAACAGTCTTATATGTAAATCCTCTAACAAGGTGACATTCTAAATGAGTGTTTGAAATCCTTTGACAAGGTCACTTCTAACAAAGTGAAGATCCTAACAGATCTGAGGGAAATCCCTTAACCGGGTCACATCTAGCAATGTGTTTTGTAATCTTTAACAGGATTTGCTTTTAACCGAGCATAATCTAGAAGAGTATATTTCTTAGTGGGTCCGAAATCCCACAGTGGTTTTTCCCTATTTGTGTTTCCACGTTAAATCTGGTGTTATGAGGTTTATATTGTTCATATGCTTTTGAGTTTGCATGTTTGACAATTTTTTATTATATGACTGATATATGTTACTGAGGTTGAATCTTATGTTTTCATTGATGATTAAGTTTGTATGATTCACCCCCCCCCCTCTCATCTTGTTGGCTATTGGATCTATACTTATATTAAGTATTAGAACTATCAATTGGTATCAAAGCTTTGGACTCTGAAAGGAAAGTTTAAAGGCACTTGAGTTAAAGATCCAAAGATGTATAAGAGGGATGCACCTAAGCTGAATAAGTCAAGTTTCTCTACATGGTAGAAAAGGATGAAGATGCATCTATCAGGAGTTGGAGAATATGCTTTATACTATCTAGAGAATGATTTTGTTGCACCGAGAACCTATCCATTGACTATGGAAGAGATAAAGGCAAAGCAAGAACACATTCAAGCAATGATTGAAATAACATCTGCATTGACCGATTCTAAGTTTAATGATCTAGAAGGTTGCAATGATGCAAAGGCAATGTGGACTAAGCTCATATCTGTATATGGAGGAGATGAACATGTTCAAAGAGAAAAAGTTGATAGTCTAAGAGGAAAACTTGAATCTATGAGGATGAATGAAGGTGAGAACATAACCCAGTACAGTACAAGACTAAAGGAGATTATAAATCAAATCAAAGGAGCAGGAGGAACTATTGAAGAAAAGGATGTGACAAGTAAGTTGTTAAGAACCCTTCTACCTGCCTATGCAATCCAAGTCTCTGCAATCAATGAATTGAGGTCTGTACCTAATATGCCAGTTTCCTTGGATGCTACTATTGGTAAGCTACATGCATTTGAGTTAAGTAACTTTGATAACAGTGGGTCATTGGTAAATAAAATTGAATCTGCATTTAGTTCTTTTCATCTGAATGAATCCAATGATTGCAATGAGAGAATGTATAAGTACTCTGAAGGAGATCATAGTGGAGCAAGTGAAAGATTTCTGAAGAATATGGAGGAGGTACATAAACTGTATGAAGAAATCAAAAAGCAAGAAGAATTTGAAGCACTATTGGCCAAAGGTTACCAAGAGGCAAAGGTAAGTATAAAGGAAAACTACCTTTGAAAAGTTTTAATTATGATAAGATTGGACATATGGCTTCTAACTATCCTGACAAAGATTTCACTAAAAAGAGAGATTACCGAGATGATAGACAGAAAGATAATCATTACAGAAGTCACCGAGACTTCAGAAGAAGAGATAGAAAGACATGCTTAATTGTTGGTGAGGAATCTGAAGATGATAAATCAGATGAGACTGATACAGAGGAAGTTGTTTAGGTGGCTATCAAGGATGGATCAGATGAAGAAAGGTATGAAGAAAAAGCCCTAATATCTCACATAAACACTAATGATTCTTGGATTATAGATAGTGGATGCTCACATCATATAACAGGAGATAAACACAAGTTTGTTATGTTAGAAGATTATGATGGAGGCTATGTTAGATTTGGTAATGATGCACCATGTCCGGTAAGAGGTAAAGGATCCATAACACTTCTTGATAAAGCAAGATGCAATGATGTTTATTGGGTTGAAGGTTTGAAATATAATTTGTTAAGTGTAGCACAGCTAAACAACACAGGTTACCGAATAGAATTTCAGAAAGTAATTGTCAAAGTTCATGACAAGAATGGAAAGTTAGCTGCTACCGAGACACAAACAAAAGGTAATACATTTCACCTTGACTCTACTCACAACAAGTGTTTGCATGCAAAGATTGATAATACCTGGTTATGGCATAAAAGGTTTTGTCATGTTAATTTTGATAATTTGATCAAGATAAGTAAGAAGCACAGAGTAAGAGGTCTACCAAGTCTTGAAAAACCTAAGAATGCTATGTGTTGAGGATACCAAATGGGTAAGATGACAAGATCCGGCTTTACAAGTAAGTCCTACACTTCTAAGGGAATTTTAGATCTTGTGCACACTTATCTTTGTGGTCCTATGAAAGTTCAAAGTTATTATGGTGATAAGTATTTCATATTATTTGTGGATGATTATTCAAGGATGATGTCAGTAATGTTTTTAAAAGAAAAGTCAGAAGCTTTTCAAATGTTTAAGTGGTGCAAGGCTAGAGTTGAAAATGAAACAGGAAAAAAACTGAAATGTCTTAGATCAGATAGAGGAGGAGAGTTCACATTTGATGATTTCAACCTATTTTTTAATGATCATGGTATTAAAAGACAAGTCTCTACACCGAGGACTCCACAGCAAAATGGAATAGCTGAAAGAAGAAACATATCTATTGTGGATTGTGCTAGAACACCGATGATTGAGAAGAAGGTTCCACAAACATTTTGGAGAGAAGCAATAAGCACACCTGTTTACACCTTGAACCAAGTTCAATTGAAGAAAGGTACTTTGAAGATAGCTTATGAAATCTAGTATGGCAAGAAACCTAATGTAAGTTATTTTAAGATCTTTGGAAGGAAATGCTATGTTCATAAAGATGATAGAAATGGCAAGTTTGATCAGAAAAGTGAAGAAGGAACATTTCTAGGATATTCTTCTAGAAGCAAAGCATTTAAATGTCTGATCAAATCATCTAACAAAATAGTAGAAATTGCAAATGTGAAAATTGATGAATTTACAGAAAGAACTGATGACAGGAATTCCAAAAAACCAGAAGACTATGATGAATTTGTCTATGTGCAACCGAGAAGTCCTACCGAGATAACTATTGAAGGAAATGAGGAAGATATCCAATTACCGAGTGATGAAGAGTATCATATAGAGCCTACTGAGCCTGTATTAGACAAATATGTCAGAAGACACCATGAACCAAGTCAGATTATAGGAGATAAGGATGATCCAGTGATGACAAGGAACAAACTGAGACAAAACACATGTTTGATATCTGAATTTGAACCGAGATTAATGAAAGAGGCATTCAACAGTGAAGATTGGATAAATGCTATGACTGAAGAGATTGATCAAATCAAGAAGAATGACACATGGATAGTGGTCCCAAGACCAAAGGACAAAAATGTAATCGGTACAAAGTGGATCTTCAGAAACAAGCTAAATGAGAAAGGTGAGGTCATTCGGAACAAAGAAAGATTGGTTTGCAAAGGTTATGCCCAAGAAGAAGGAATTGATTATGGTGAGACTTTTGCACCTGTTGCTAGACTTGAAGGAGTTAGAACATTGTTGGCATATGTTGCTTTCAAAAACTTCAAGGTATATCAAATGGATGTAAAATCTACATTTCTGAATGGAATATTAGAAGAAGTTTTCATTGAACAACCTGAAGGATTTGTTGAAGACAATAATAAAGATCAGGTATGTAAATTGAACAAAGATTTATATGGTCTGAAATAAGCACCTAGAGCATGGTATGAAAGATTGCACTCTTATTTGATTAAGATTGGTTTTATAAGGACAAGTGAGAACAACAACATGTACATGAAGAATGATGAAAATGGAATACTAATCTCAGCCATATTTGTTGATGATATTATATTTTGTGGAAATGACTCTTTATGAAAGAACTTTGGAAATGAAATGAGCAAAGAATTTGAGATGTCATTAATCAGTGAGATAAAGTATTTTATAGGCTTACAGATACTGCAAATGAAAAATGAAATTTTCATTACTCAATCCAAATACATAAAGGAAATCTTGAAGAAATTTGGAATGGAGGATTCAAAACTAGTAAGTACTCCTATGACTACAAACTGCAAACTATCAAAGAATGATGAATCTGCATCTATTGATGAGACACTCTACCGATCCATGATTGGAAAACTACAATATGTTGTTCACAGCAAGCCAGATATAGCACATGCAATAGGTATTGTTGCAAGATTTCTTGTAGATCCTAAAGAAATACACATGACAACAATCAAAAGAATTTCCAGATACTTGAAAGGCACTGAAGATTATGGCTTAGTATATCATAAAGGAAATAATTTTGATTTAAAAGTTTATACTAATGCTGATTGGGTAGGCAACATTGATGACAGAAAAAAGCACAAGTGGAGGAGCTTTCTTCTTAGGAGAAAGACTAGTGAGTTGGCTTAGCAAGAAACAAGGATGTGTTTCTCAGTCAACAGCCGAAGCTGAATATGTTGCTGTAGCACTGAATTGTACCAACATTACATGGATCAAACAATTGTTGGAAGGTATAAATGAGAAAGTTACTGAGCCAGTAACTATATTCTGTGACAATACTAGTGCCATTAATATTTCAAAGAACCCTGTTATGCACTCTAAGACAAAGCACATATCTATCAAATATCATTATCTTAGAGAAGAAGCTCAAGAGAAGAAAGTGGTGTTCGAATATGTTAACCCAAAGGAACAAATAGCTGATATCTTCACCAAACCACTACCAAATGACACTTTTGAATGTCTCAGAAGTAAGTTAGGGGTCCTACCCCTATCTTTTACTCACTAACTAAGATCAGTGAAAGCATCACTTTGATGACCCTATTGAATATCTTTTGGGGAGCTGATGTTGGAGTGATACACTTTAGAATGTTTTTCTGAAAGTGTACTAGAAATAATACTGGGATAATATAGAAAATGATACAATGATACATAATTGTAAACAAATGCTCTGACCGAGACTCAGTTGATACACAATAGCAAGAAATAACTTCTTATAGCAAGAAATTATGTTTTAGTTCTATTCTTTTTGGCATTGTTGTCAAAGGGGGAGAAGACCAAGGAGAAGACCAAGGAGAAGACCAAGGAGAAGACCAAGAAGGAGAAGACCTACCCAGGGGGAGAAAACTAAGAAAAGACTACAGATTCAAAACAGAAGAGAAGTTTGATGTATGGAGGAGAGCATTTCAGCATTTCGAAATCACAACAATCTAAATTTTTAAAGGTCAAATCAATTGGTTTTGCCATCAATGCCAAAGGGGGAGATTGTTGGCAATATTACAAGGATATTGAGAAGGTTGTTGATGATTATGGACATAACTGATTAAAGATGTTTTACTATCTTGATATTATTATTTTGTCATTGATGTCAAGAAATTGATTTTCTAATTCAGTATGATGTTGCCATATCTTAAGAAATATGATATGAAGATTATAAAGAAGTCCGTACAGACACAAGAAAGAATATGATGAATAAAGGGATAAGCTATTCAATGGGCAACTCTACCGAGTCAGACAATGATGAGATCTTGATGTTTTAGATTGTTCTAACATCATACATATGTTGTAAAATGTAAAGGTCAATACTATACCATGTTATCAAGCAAAGAACCTAGACGGTAAACCCTAAGGAACCTAGTCGGTAAACCCTAAGGTTATCGTAGTCAATTAATGAAGACAGAATGTCTACCGAGTAAAGTTTAGTATTCACCGAGTTGTAACCGAGCTATAACAGAATGCATTAAATGTTTACATGTGATATTTAATGAAAGATGCTGATGAGCTGGAGTGGATCAAGGATTGGCAAGTCATATAAAAAGTTTGTTAACGAATATAAGGCAATGGAAAGTCGGCAAGAAGATCTACAGCTCAGATTGAACCGCATTACCCTAACACAAGTTCCAAGATGAATGTGCAAGTTCTGAGGTGGGGTAAAAAATTTTCAAATCGAAAGATACAATGAACCTGGACAAGATTGAAGATCTGATGGCTATGATTGATCATGGGAAATGTGATCAAGGAGATTAAGAAGTTAGAAGATTGTTTATAAATAAGGAACTATTGATAAACAATGTATGCGGGCAAGTGTATGCACAGGGATGCTACATAGTGATTACCAAACACAGAAGCTTGAAGACCTGTTAGAATAACAAAGTATTGATGTCCAGCAGATAGACAAGATAAGTTCTATGTCTAGATTGTATTGAACAAATAGGAATCTGCTTTAGCATTTTAGATGTGAAGTAGCAGATAGATTGTATTACTGTTATTTTGTGAAAGTGACAGGAAATCTTTTAACTGAGTGGACTTAACAGTCTTATATGTAAATCCTCTAACAAGGTGACATTCTAAATGAGTGTTTGAAATCCTTTGACAAGGTCACTTCTAACAAAGTGAAGATCCTAATAGATCTAAGGGAAATCCCTTAACCGGGTCACATCTAGCAATGTGTTTTGTAATCTTTAACAGGATTTGCTTTTAACTAAGCATACTCTAGAAGAGTATATTTCTTAGTGGGTCCGAAATCCCACAGTGGTTTTTCCCTATTTGGGTTTCCACGTTAAATCTGGGGTTATGATGTTTATATTGTTCATATGCTTTTGAGTTTGCATGTTTGACAGTTTTTTATTATATGACTGATATATGTTACCGAGGTTGAATCTGATGTTTTCATTGATGATTAAGTTTGTATGATTCACCCCCCCCTCTCATCTTGTTGGCTATTGGATCTATACTTATATTAAGTATTAGAACTATCAAATGGACAATCCCATAATTGCACAAGAGACATCAATGCCAAAATTCTCCAACAATCTCCACAATACTGAGGGTTGATATCAATGACAACACCACAATATCCAACATTTTCCATTATTTATTTTTTGTTTTTGTTTTTGAACCTATTTATTTAAATCTTTCCCTTTGTTCAAATAGAAATTTTTTAATTGCCATATTTTTATTCAGTTTGTCAATTATGTCTTAGGCTTAATCCTTCTCTTTATATGAATTACTTTCTCCTATATTTTAAAATGTAAATATTATTTTTATCTAAACAATGAAGAAGCATTTGCCCATGATCAATTCGTTATGACTAGGAGACTCCTTTTGATGTAAAATAGATGGTTCATAATGTATCATAGTTGGTTAAGCTGATTATATGGTAGCAAGGATGATCTAGAACATATCTAAAATAATTTAGGCAAATTGATGATGTCATAAGAATTCACGAAATGAGGAAAGGTGAATTCACTACATATGCAAACTGGTAAATATTTCATTCATTGTAGCAAACTTGTAAACACCATGACAAATGTTTGCTTGGTGAAAGCATTTCAAAACTTCCATATGTTAAAAATGAATGGAATTTGAAAGATTTTTAGAGTTCAATTGATTTATTTTGCATACTTTTCTCCATTTTGGTGTACCAAGGAATTTGGAAATCTTATTTTATTGCTTAAATTGTATGTGCAAGTGGGATGAGTTAATGTTTCATAGTTGTAGGGTTGAAGAACAAGTATGAAGGAATTGATAGTAAGCTTTAATTAGCATAGATGGTGATTTTAAACTTGTAAATATGCTTAATATAGTAAATGGGAAGACTTTGACATGCTCTTGCTATAATTGTTTAGTTAATTAATATTTTTTGGAAGCTAAATCTGGTGCCTTTGTGCATCTAATCTCACGTGTGCTCTTATTTTCTCATTTTTATATATTGCTATGAGTTTTTGAATATGATTTTACTATATTTCTCACTCATTATGAGATGTGAAACAATATTTGAGGGTTTCATCTAGTGAATTGATACATAAGATATCCATTTTTTATGAGCATGAGAAAAATCTTGAAAATATCAAAACTCAAAAGAAGAATGATATATAATAGGCTATAAGATATGAATCCTTATACAAGGCATCAATAAGATTGATGATTCACCATTTGATGCACTTCATAGTTTACTAACATGATTAAGTCATATGGAATTGATTTGGTTCATGAAATTAGCCTAATCATAGAAAATCTATTTGTTCTCATGGTCCTCCCCTTCCCACAAATTCTTATGTATCATCTACCATTATGTCATCCCACTCCCTCTTCTTCATATTTATCATTAACCCTCCTACTATATCTACTCCTTTTCTTGCAACCTTCTTCACCTTCCATTAACCTTGAATGCCTTTCATAATTCTCCCATTCCTCCATCTACCACTAACCCTACTTCCCATGTTCATTACAACCTTACTATTCCTTTACAAAGCCATTCCCAATCTAAACCTATTATATCTTACTCTACCATTCCATTCCATACCACTTATATTCAACCCAACAAGACTCAAATTACTATTCACTCCACCATTTCCCAACCTTCTCTCCATAGCACCATGAAGTATAATATCCATTCTAGTTATAGAAATGATTTGACACACAAGTCAACAAAAATCCTTTCTCTTATTATATAGTGGTACCTAGGTTTGAATTGTACAATGTTGAAATTAACCTAATGAGATTCACAAAATATTTCAGTGGTACTCATTTGGAATTTTCATATGATGATCATTTACTTACCAAAAATAATTCATATAAATTAAAATAATATGATCTCAAATTTTTCATTTTCAATACATCATAATTCCATTCTTCATATATCAAGTTAGCAAATCCTTTCCTCCAAAATTTTCAACTTAACATTGGTCTATATTAACATGTTCCAAATCAGTGTAGTGTAAGAAACTAGCAATGATAGATTACTTAATAAATTGAACTCTATTATTCATAGTAATATAGATTTTTTCTTGATTGAAGATATTTATAAAACTTCTTTAATGATTATATTATTATTTCAATCCTTTCCTTCTAAAATAAATGATTAGCCTTCCAATGATGAATTATAAGGCTTATTCATTGATAGATTATTACCAATAATAAATTATAGGATTATATTTCACAATTATGATTCATTTCTATATTTATGCAAAATTGCAAGAGATTATGAACTTATATTTTTTATGCTAATCTCCTAAAAAATAAAAATGTAATACCAAATGTCCAAAAGGTAGCCATCGCACATATTTCATTACAAGCTCCTAATATTATAAATTGAATACTTTCACCAAGAAATGAATCATGTTTTCTATAATTGTGGTAAAATTGCTATCTAATCAAGTTAAAAATCATCATGGTCAATGATGAAATTATTTTTTATTACATTAGTCAGGAAAGGTCCCCGGACCCTCATAAAACAACAAAACTAGAGAGCAACCAAATAGCCTCAGGCATCACATAGCTAGGCACTAGAAAGCATAGAAATAGCTCTCAAAAGTAATAAAAAAATAACATACCAACATAGCTAAACAAAATCACCCTACCAAATTTCATTCTTCCAAAATTTAAACTACTAATAGGTAACTGTAAATAGTCCATAGTAATATCAGAGTTCTAGAATGAAATAAAACTAACAAACTTAACTGGAACATAGGCCTATTTAACCATAAGTCCATAGTAATAAAACATAGCATAAAATCTATAGAAGCTAAAATTGAAACTACTAATATCCACTTTCAAATTTATACCCATCCAAAAAGAGTACTAACCTGGAATTCGCCTAATCATCCTTGATAAGATTCCAATTCCACATGAGACACTTCATCTACTCCTACCAGACTTCAGGGAATGACATAAACTCTTTCTGATCATCCTCTTGCAAGCTATCATTCCCCTTCAACTTTTTTTTCCTTTTTCTTCATCCCACTCTGCCCCAAAACAAACCCCATGACTACTTTCCTCATAACCCCATAAATGATAGTTCATAGAGAATTCAGGGTGTCCCTTATCATCCTATACCCTTTTCTATACTCCTCCACCTTCTCTTTCAGGTTCATTAACTTAACCTAAAGGTCAATTATCTGACTTTGTTGTTGTTTGCCACTGATCTTTACATTGTTAGCTAGAGAGTCCCAAGAACAGGGCACCATTTCATCATCCTCAAAGGCTATCTGAGGTAGGGAGTTTTGTTCTGAATTTTCCTATTCTTCTTGGAGTCATTAAAACACTCTTATTTCTCCTTACTATCATCTTCTTGCTCCTCCCCTTCCTCCTAAAATTCCTCATCCTCCGACCCATCACTTGAGTAGCCATCGTTATCTTTAGGGGTAAAAAAATCCACTAGTTCAAGGGATGCCTCTTTGGTTTCTAGTTTCTCTTTCTTATCTTTGGCAAGGAGGCAAGTCGACTTTCCCTAGAGCTCCCCTCATGATTCTCCTTATCCTATAAGTCTTCATCTTTTGCCTCAAAATCATGCAAATATAAATCTATAGTTATATGCTTCTTTTTGGAACCTTTTTCCATCTTCCTAGCTTTAGCCGAGCTGTTTTTAGGTGTTGTAGCTTTTCTTTTTTCTAGGTTTGTCTTGAGTAGGACAACTTCTAGGGCTTCAGAAGATGATTCAAAAGTGGTCTTTTTACCTTTAGTCTTGGGGACAAAGTTTTCTCATTCAATGGCAGAGGATTAGTTTCAATGAGCTCAATTCTCATAGAAGAGTGGGGAGCTTCATCTGTAGGCTCAGAATGCCTAGGAAGGATTAGCAATTGACTACAACGAGGATGATTATCAAATGCATACTTGTAAAGGGTTTAAATAATCTATTGGTGGAGCGGCGGGGTAGCACCTTTTAAAATACTAGCAAACATAGAGGTAAAAAGGTAAAAGGCAGATTATTTTTTTCTCAGTGCCTAATGTGGTTGAGAATAGGGAAATGGTAGCCATGCATATTAGTGTAATGACCTTCCAATGTGATATATTTCATAACAAAATAACTATTTCATAGGGTTTGGGGAGGACATAATGATCATACCCATTTTGCATCACCACAAGCCTTTTTTTTCTCAAAAAATCTCTTCAAATAGCTCTTGTAGTATCTAGAGCTTCTCTTCTCAACCTTCTTCCCCCCATTCCTTAAACCACTAACCTTTGTAATGTATTCAGGTGAGACCACAAAGGAGATACTATTGATAGAGACTTCACCTTTCTACTAGGAGTTGCAAAATCTTGACAAAAGCGCTCTATTACAGCTTCTCATAGCAAAGAAAAAAAGGTGTCATCCCAACTCTTTGGAAAAGGTCCCACACTTTTGTTGGAAATTTGGAGGAATTGATTATGTGTTGCATTGATGTTTGTCATTAATGTCAACACTAGCTTGTTGGTTGTCTACCAGGTTCTGGTAGAGTGGTTGGTTTGTGATGTTCATCTGGAGACTATCTCCAGTATTCTCTGGTATGTCCAGATTGGTGGAATTGGTTTGGTTTGGTTATTCATGTTATTCAGATGCGTGTTACATTCAGTTGGTTTGGGATTTGGTGATCTTGAAGCTATCATATGTTCTAGTAAGCCTTTTGGTTACTAGTAAGGGTTCTATCGACAAAGCTTTGTTGAAGATCTTTTCATGGATTTGATAAGTGGTGTTGGTGAGGCTTCTAGAAGGTTTTCGAGATGCTGATGGTTATCATGTTCATGTTCCAATTGATCGGTGGTGTTTCATTTAGCACTGAACCTATTCTATGCTAATCTATTAGGTTTTGGACTGATTTATGTAACATGTTGGTGGATGCTCCTGATGCTTTACCGGTTGGATTTATTGTTTGGTTAATGTTGTTTTATTCTTAGGCAGACTTGGATTATCATTGGTTTGCGGGTTTATGTAATAGATTTATTGTATTATCTTTTAGGTGGCTGACCTAATTGTTTAGGTCCTAGGTTGGTATAAATATGATGTAAGATCTCTTTGTAGATCATAGGATAATGGTCAAGGATGGTTATACAATTATCTGTGTGCGAATAAAGTTGTAATCATATATAAAGGTTTTGGGTGATCATAGGTGACCGAGTTAGGTTTGTGTAAGAGGTTTAAGACCTCCAATATTGAGCTTAATCAAAATTTTACTCAGGCATAGAAGATGATATTCTAGCAGTTCAATCTTCATTCTGGATTGTAGTCCAAAGATATTTTGTAGTCAGTGAGACTCCTTTTGTAATGAGCAGTGCGCTCTAGGTTGTTGGCCTTCTTGCATGTGCAAGCCCCTTATTGTAATATTTATTCATCTAATCAGTGGATAGATATTGTGGGTCTCCAATCCCACCATGGTTTTTCCTCTTTGAGTTTTTCCATGTATAAATATGTGGTGTTATGGTGTTCATCTTTGTGGTTGCATTATTACTTATTGTTATCTTCTTTTATGAATACCGGTTGCTAATTTGTTGTGTTAATAAGGTTAAATTTAATCATTCTGGCAGAACACTGATTCACCCCCCCTCTCAATGTTCTTGGATTCCAACAATTGATATCAAAGATTGGTCACAAGTTCAAACCCCTTGCATGCACTGGGGGGGATTGTTGCAAGGTGTGCGCCCTTGATCTCCTTGTGTTGTACAGTGCAGCGCTCAGTTTTGTGACATGGCTTAACCTCCTCCTGTAGATTCTATAAGTCTAGTGGTTGTGTCAAGAATTAAAAGGTCAATCATTTGGTGCAACGACAACCACACTTGTAACAACTTCTTCATTTTTTTGAAGATCTTTGCAATTTTTTGGCTTTGACCTCTTCAAGTAAATTGTTTCTTGCACATATTGGTGATTTTTCTTAATTCAGTTTTTTGCATAGTTTGAATAATTTCATTCCTATTTCAATTCACTCCTAGACTACTCTAGATCACTCCAAACACTTTGATAAAAAAATATCCTTTACAATGTACTTCCTCAAACAATGACAAAATCTTGGTCACAAGGATTGATAAAATGTATCTGATAGCTAGATGGAAGCACTAAACCACGATTAGAATACTATTCAAATCCAATTTTTGGATCATACCTCCATATAAGGGCTATTAAATTAGTGAAGAAAGCTTATAATGAAAACTTTTAAATTATTATGCAATTATAAGTTTTTTTATGCAACAATATATTAACCATAAAAGTTTATGGGAATGCTTAATTAGTAATCACAATATCAATTAATCATAATTTTTCAATACATTCAAGGAAAAATTCACCATCAAAGAGAGGCCAAAAAATGTATTATTCTTTATGAATAGAATACATTTGTGACACTTTAACTCCCTTTAATCTAATAGCATTATAGTAGAACCTATTTACCTATTAAAGAAAATAACTAAATATTATCTAATGTCTCCAATCTATAGAGAAATGGGAGAGGAATACGACAAGTAATTTACTATAAAATAATATAAATTTGAAAAACAACTCGCATCCAAAATGAAGACTATTCCTTTTACCTCAAGAAGAAACTTAGGAATGATTATTGGCATGGTTCAAGAAATGATATCTGCAAAATCTGACATGGAAATCCATTTTGAGCCTCGTAAGGTATGGTCGCAATAAGGTTAGGATTGATAGGGAAAGTGTTGAGGCTTCTTTATTTTAAAGTAAAATGTGCTCCTAAAAGGAAAATCCAAAAATATGGTAGCTAGTTCCCTCCTCCTGAGGGGGTTTTCAAAATCAATACCAATGGTTCTTCTCAGGGCAATCCTAGGCATACTAGCATTGGTGGCATTGGGAGGGATAGCTTTGGTGAGATTATTTTCTTCTTCATCATCTATAAAGGAGTGCAATTAAATTATATTATGAAATCTTTGGCTATTATATGTTCTTTGCAAATAATTTGTGCTCTTGGTTGGCGTAGAGTCATTTGTGAGTTAGATTCTCAAATTCTAATCAATCTTTTGAACAACCAAAAGCTAGAGGGTGCTAAATGGCAATTGGCTTATATTGTGCAAAAAATTATTTTCTTAATTAATTCTTTCGATTTTGTTTCTTTTGTTTATATCCCAAGGGATTAGAATAAGGTAGTAACTACTTGGCTAAATAAACCTTTGAGCATATGTTTGGTTGGAATGCCAATGGAAGAGAGCAATTGGATTTGGCTTGTTCCCAATAGTTATATAAGTTAGTTCAGAAGGATATGTTTGGATGATGCTTGTTTTGATGTTAAGTGGTGTGGAATTATCTTTGTTGTTGGATCTCTTTAGGTAGTTATTTTGGTTGGGCCCTTTGTGGGTTGTATTTACAATCCTTCTCTAATTTAATAAATTTTTACCTCTCTTTTTAAAAAAAGAATCAACTTGGAAATTTAATGCATTCATTTTCCTTCTTCATACTACTCCTTTGAAGAATCAAGTGCGTACATATTTCCAATCTCTAATACCTCTTTAAATCATTGTCCACCCAACAATGGATGACAACCATTCCAATAGTACTAAGAAATATCCTACATCGTTAGGTACTTGCAATGGTAACCTTGAATTTTTTAATATAAGTATAAAATTTGAAATGCACCACTTGCAAGTATAACCTATATTGATTCCTTCTAAAATTAAAATAATCTCCCATAGAGATATAAGTTCCCCCAAAAACCTCACAAACATCTATTTAGATAACATATGTACTAATTCTTCATCCTAAAACTTAGAAGTCCAAATTACAACTTACATTTATTGGTCATGATCATCCCAAGTACTTGCTATGTAAATTATGAAATAAGATAATATTTCATGTACCTATAAGATACATTCAATTTTTATTATTTTTCTCTCATAAATAGTGTTCTTATCTTTTTTCTTATTTTCCAAAAAAGGTTCCAACTCTAGATGTAACTTTCAACATTCCTCCTTCATAGTCATATCTTTCCCACCATGAGAAGATAAAGTGTTCTCTTTATAGATATACCATTTATATTAACCATAAATGTATAATTCTTCTTTCCTTTGATCATATTATTTTCTCTCCACTTTTCAGTTTGTACCAAGATGGAGAGTTAACCTTTTTTCTATCTAGTAAGGTAGTGTTCTTGGGCACACAACTCATAAATATATTGGTGCTCAATCATTAGGATTTTGATTTTTAAGTGCCCAACTAAACTATCAATCTATTTTAATAATACCTTATAATCCATAAAATCATTTCCAAGTTGAACCACCGTCTTCTCGGACTCGGTAGTATAAGCTTGCATGGTTTTCCTTAGATAGTGTCTCTAAAATACCTTTTCCTCTTAATAGAAAATAGGATCAAATTATTTACCTAAGAATGTTTCAAAAGCATTCCACTTATATGTAAGATACTTTTAAATATGTTAAGAGCATGTATAACTCTCATACCATGTGAGAGCATGCTTGGGAAGCTTCAATCTCATAAAATAAAACTATTAATGTGGAGACACTTTTTTAAGGATGAAGTAAACCTTCATTTGAGATAAATATTAGCATCAAAGGTAAAAATGTTATTATCTACTTCATATTTGAAGAATCTCTTAGATTGAGGCTCTAATTAATCTTTCTCTAATTTCTCTAGTTCTCTTTCTTCTTCAAATTCCTATCTTTTCTATCAAGGATAGTATCATGATTTAACGACTATCTAGATTGTCTTAAACACTAGAAATCCTTGCAACACCTTCTTACACCTTACTAAACTAATACTCTCTTTTATAATTTAAGGCTCAAAAATTACCAAGCTAAGGTTTCCACTCTATATTGTGGAGGGAATAACTTATCAATCACTCCCAACTAGTTCTCCTAATTTAATTAAACATGATACCAAATGTTTTATAAACTCTAGTAGTGATACCAAACAACATTTTTAAACTTACAGATACCCTTCTTACAACAATGAAAAGAATCCTCCAAATAATTATTTGCCTACCATCAATGGTTAACTACTAACATAAGGTGTTCATTTATGTTAAAAAACCACATATACGAGAACAAAAAATATAATAAGAAAAAGGTAAATAAAAACTAATTAGAAGCTCACAAATATATGCAATCAGACAAATGTTTAAATGGGCCCAGAAAACTACCAAAGGGTGATTATACACTCCTCACTCCACTATCTCATATTTATTTTTAATTATTATAATACCTATTGGGAAACAATAGAGCTCCATGATGACCCATTGTACTAGCTCTTGACATGTACAACTACCTATGTGCTATCAAAACCTTCTTATTTTATATTTGAGTCATGGAAATATAAATATTAAGGCTTACTATTAGAGTTGAACTAAATTCAGATATTGTTTACAATGGTTAGATGCCTTTCCCATAGCCTCTCAAAACTAAGAAATGAAAGACCAAATGTGTTCAAGGAAAAGATCAAACATAAAAATTATTTTTGTTCCATTCCTTATTTACACTAGAATGAATTCATCACTTTTGCTAGTGTTGAAAATATTTTTTTTATAGTCAAGGTGAAATCACCATGGTTGATAATGAAAATGTTGCCTAGTCAAACTATTGATTTATCTTAATTTAGCTTTTTTTATAATTCAATGATTTTTTATTTTATTTTAAGTCATAGTTTGGATACTCTAGAAAATCATATACACTTCTTTGATAAAAATATATTTATCTCTAGAGTGTACCATCCTAAACAATGATGAAATCTTGGTTACAAGTTTTAATACAAGCTCACGTAATGAAAACACTAAACCATACTAATAGTCAAATTCCTCTCATCTAATATACAAATCAATCTTGGGGTCTAAATGATTACTCTATTGTTGGTTAAACCATTATATAGTTCTAATTATCTACCTACTCTACCCTTTTACTCTTTTATACCTAATAGTGTTCAAATTATTTTATTTGGAACATGAACCAGCTCTAATATTGAACCTAACACTTTGAATAAATTTATCCTTAACCTTCTAGACTAGGCCACATGGGTGGTTTTGTACCTAAACTAATTCACATATTAGCCTTGTCTCCTAATTCAAAACCACATTTTCCACCCCTAAGGTTGACCTTATATATTTAATAATATTATTTTTAAGTTAATCTTACGTCGTGTTCTAGTAATCATCAATTTTTTTAAATTAAATTATAGTACAAAACATCAACTACACTCTATCATCAATATATATCAGCATAATATACACTAGCATTGTTTTCTTGGATTTTATTTTATCTTTGTTTGCTTGTAAATGTGCTTGAAAGGTTGCTTGAGAAGTCATAAAACCTCTAATTACACATTATAGGCCCTTATAATACTTTTCAACACCACCCATGTTTCAAACACAACTGAAAGAAAATATGAGTAGACATTGAAGACTAATCAATAGAGGAAATATCCATATGGAGTTAATGTATCTAAAATAAAAAAGGCACAACCTAGTCCCAAATAAATCTAGGTTTCCTCATTATCCCAAGAATGCAAATCCATTAGGGGTTGACCCTGTAGCGTGACGGTTGTCACAGGCCTTGTTGATAGGGAAATCCCATGTTTGAGTCTCGTCCTCAGTTGATATCGGTGGATGTAGGTTTGGTGACACAAGATCCCCGCTTTTTGGATGGAGGTGTGCAGTCAGCAAAGTTCGATCAGTGGCTCAATAGTTGCAGTCAAAGGGGGTGTTAAGGCCTCGACCTTGGCATTGGGCAACAAAAAACTAACAATGGATGGACTTAGTATGGTAGGTTGAGTGATAAGGAAGAGCAACAGAGAGATAAGGAGGTAAAAGATGAAGAGCATGTGGAGAGATAAGGAAGCGAGGTGATAAGGAGAATGAATGGAGAGATAAGGATTCATAGTGATAAGGAGAATGAATGGAGAGGAAGAGTGGAGAGATAAGGTGTGCATGGAGAGATAAAGATGATCTGAGTGATATGGAGTTGATTTCAAAGAGTAAATATGGAGGCGTTAATACCTCATCATACAAGAATGTACTCAGGGATGGGGTCTCCCTCTGTGGTCTCACTGGTTTGTAGCTCCAGTCAAAAGTGGTTATTGACCAAAAAAAAGAATGAAAATCCATTAGCGTAATACTTGTTTCTAATAATTGAAATTATAATAAAAAAATTTTTATAAGTGACTAGAGTTAATCACTTTTAACCTCATTCAATTTATCATTTTCATTTCTTGTATCAATTCTTTATTTTGACAAGTTTAGTGATAGTAATTAGTGGCCTCTTCACCTTTACCCAAATTGTACCTTCTCCTTGCTTACAACTAATGCATTATTAGAATGGTTTATAATTTTTGTAGCTTATGATTAAGTGACTTTCTATTTAACTCATTTTTCTATTTGGATACCTTCACTTCTTGGATGACTCTAGTTATCAAAAGCAATTTTTTATTTATATTAATTATTGTACCTATTTGTATTTGGTAACCAATTTTATTGTTAGGGTAGCACATGGTATTTTGTTACTCTTTTAATTAATTATATAAATATAAATAGGCATAATATCCCATGGATCACTTTATCAACTAAAAAACTCTTGATTAATTTGATTTTGATTTGACTTTGTTACATTTATCAACTAGATCTTCTAAACTATTGGTAAGGTAGTCGTATTAATTAGTAAATTTATAAGTGAACCATTGATATTAAAAAAACATATTTAATTTTTATAACAATGTTTGAATTAAATATTAAGTACAATTCATTTCAATATTTGTATCTCAATATAATTTTTTAACCAAATAAATTTAGGAATATTTTTCATTAGTTAAATGAAAATGTTTTCTAACACAAACATGGAATAAACTATAAATTTATCTCATAGTTTTATGATAAGAAAATATTTTTAGAAATCATAAATTTTTGAGAAAAGAAAAACTTAAACGTATTAATTTAAAAAGTATAGATGGTGTTTAAATTGATGTATTTGATATTTGTGTTGTTTACTAAAGTATGTTTATAAGTTTTTTATTCTCATTATTTATAATTGTTGGCATTATGTGAACTGGCATGAGCATTATGTGAACCGGCATGAAGACATAATGATATTGTATGTTGTCATTGATGTCAATATGAGACATAGTGTGAACCGGCACATGTGATAAGTGAAGAAAGAGGAACCGGCATATGTGTGAACCGGTATCATATTTGTTCAAGGTGAACCGGCATGTAGTTATGGGAACCGGCACATGGAAGCACTGTATGACTACCGGTTGGTAGGTAGCTTCCACTTCGGGGTTTCCGGTTGGAGTACCTCAAGTCTGTGTGACTCAATCGGTGATCTTTGTGTGATAAGCTAGCAGTATGATGGAGGATAGATCGTGTTGCCACGTAAGCTTTGTGTGCTTGAAGGATCTTGCATAAAGATGACTATTCCTATCTACCTCGGGAATGTGTGAAGTCTGTCAAACGGTGATAACGCGTGATGGGTTATCAGCCGCCATGAAAATGGTGGATAATGGACGATGGAGAATGTCTTGAGATCGATTCAAGACTGGTGCATTTAATGCAGTATGATTCAACGGTCAAGATCGAACCGTTTGAATTGCTCAACCTAACAGGTTTAGGGTTTAGGGTTTTTGCTACCGACCTGTATGATTCCTATAAGGCGATGTTGGGTTTTTGTCTGAGGTTGTTGGCAAAGCTGTGAGTGTGTATCCAAGGAAAGTGATATGTGATTCTTGTTAGACCAAAGGAGAGAAGAGATACCTGCAAAGTGAATGTGCAGAAGGAAAAGAGGAGCCTAAACGGATTTGCATTAGCATTAAGTGATGTTAACAGATCATTGTAATTCCTGTTGATCTCTAACCACTTCAACAGTTGTAAAATCACCTAACAAGGTAGCCTTAACTGGCTTGATTCAAAATCCCTTAAATCAGGTGGTCTTAACTGGCTTGTTTCAAATCCCTTAATCGGGTAACGCGAGGCTAATGAGTTCTGAGAAGGTAGAGAAGCTTAGGAGATCCTTTCAGCTATTGATTTCTTAAAATCCTCTAACAAGGTGACCCTACCGGGTATCCCTTAACTAGGTGATCCTTAACAGGATCGGTTCCTACTAGAACCTATTGTAATATTCTTAGCCGGACAAGGCTCTTAACAGAGCGGACTTCTAAAGAGTTCAAAAAGCAGCTTGTGGGTATTCATCCCCACCGTGGTTTTTCCCAGTTGGGTTTCCATGTGAAAAATATGTGTGTCATGTGTAATGCTCTTGTCTTGTGATGCTCTGTTTTATCTGTTAAGCACATGAAGGTTCTATGTTTTATGCCTGTTTATAAAATATATTGAACTCACTGTTGTGAAGATTTGATGGTTAAGTCTACTAGTTCATGCATGTGAATATTATGATAATGTGGTATTGAGCTAAGAGAAAAGCTTATTGAGTGACCGGTTCATGACTGATTGAGCTATACTGGATGTTACCAGTTGCACTCTGTTTTACCGGTATCTCTGTTTATCAATCATTTGGAGTATTTGTTGTCAAACAGGTTTTGGACTGTATTTGTGTTTGTACTGATTCACCCCCCCCTTCTTAGTACCGGTTCAATACTAGTGGTTCATCATTGAGTTATCAATAATGTGATGGATCAAATACAAATTTTTAAACAAGGAAAGATAAGACAAAATTTAAACTTATATAACTATTGTAAAACATTGTTTGATTATAAACAAAAGGTGTACTCATTTATAAACCGTTCCAACTATTTTAACTTAAAAATTTACACTTGTGTATAACTCTTATTGCATTAAAATAAATTATTACATTTTTAAGACCACAAATTCACATCATTTTCAATTATAAACAATAGATACTATGTAGCTAAACTCCCAACCAAACATATATTAGTGGTTTACAAGATATTGTTCATTTTAAGTATGTAAAATTTAGTTTTATTTAGTAATGTAGAGCAAAGGGCAAGATAACATTGTCTAAATACTCAACTCAAGAGTTCACTTTGACAACTTGGGGTCAAAGAAATGATACATAAAGATGATATAAATTATTTTTGTAATGCCTAAATGACCTCTCAAAGACAAAATATGATATTGTTCTACATTAACATGAGGCATTGGACACAATATATTGTAAGGGTGTTTCTTACAATGGGAGAATTCAATTGAAAATATAATAAAAATAAATAAATCTATAATTTTACCTTCACTAGATCTATAGTCATAGACATCATAAGAGAACCATATGGTGTAATTTATTTTTATTTATTAGCTTGTTATAAGTGGCCAAATCACCTTTTGATTTTCCATGCTTTACATGGGAATTAGACAATTTTTTAGGTAGATAATATTTAGTATGTTTATTTATTTTTTTCAAAATTATTTTATACATAGAATAAATAAATATTTAACAAATTATTTAGATTTTGTATCTAAATCTTTTAAAGTTTATATAAATAAATAAACATATGTAAATAATATAAAAAATATAAATTAATAATTTTGCCGAGAGGCGATCTACAATGGGATTCAAGTTGTCCGTAAACAAAAATGCTTTTAAAAAAAAAATTGACATGCTGACTTGGCAGTATAGTGATGCTGGCGAAAGAGTGGGTAGAAACGTTACACATGGTATTGGAAGAATTCCATTTACCATCCTGAAGCTAAATATAGCTAGTGCAAAAGGAAAAATAAATCGACTATGCCTGTCTACCAAAAATAAATCGATTATACCTGTCTACCAATAAAGTAGAGGTGATAGCGGTATAGAAACAATAAATGAACAACGTAAGGCAAGTAATGCATGCTGTGAGTCAGGCATAAGGTGAGTTGGCAGAGTACAATGGCACTAGTGAAAGAGGGGAATAAAATCTATCAAAACCATTATAGAAGAGTGCACATTAATATGTCAGAAGAGTGGACGCCAAGCAAAGAGTCGTGGTATTGCATTTTAAAGGCTTACAACATTTCTCTAAAAAAACATTCTATTTGGCATCGTTGAGAGCAAGGCACGGTTGTGCAAAATCTTCAGGTATGTAAACTGATTCCTCTCACAGTCTTTTCCTTTACAGTAGGTTTTGAAGTTTCCATAGCAATTTCAACATATATGTTTTGTGTATATCCCTGCGACCATAATATGTTGTGTGAGAGAGAGATTTACTTTGAGGCAGTCGATCGAATACTGTATGCGCACTGTCTATCCTTCTGCATGCTTTCCTTCAGCTTCTATGCACTCTCCATTTCTGTCTCTGCATTTGCATTGCATGCATTAATCCGTCTACAATAACGGATTCTATCTTTCCCTCCTTTCTGAAAGAATGCATTGCATGCAGTCTGTTCAGAACCTGAAAAATAGATGCTTTGGACACTATGCAGAACCTGAGCAGACATTACAAAATGCTCTGAGTTTAAGAGTACTCTCTCCTTCAATGGGTTCATATAAACTCTAACAGCCATCATTGCTAAAATTATCATCAAGTTTTCAACTTTGTGCATGTCATAATCACAATATTTTCACAATTTAAAAATCAAATCATAAAAGAAGCTTACACCAAACAAAAAACTCTTACCAGATTTCTTTGAAGCGCTTGATAAGCTTCATTTGATTTCCAAACCCTGCTGCACTTGCTTGGATCTCGAGACTCATCTCCCGCAATTGCTCGCCCCATATCCATTTCTAGACCATTTTCGTAGTTTGTTGATGCCAAAACCAGTTCAAAAAAGATACCTTGCACTATTCCGATTTCAAAGCACTCATTATATGAATTTTTTGCAACATTCATTCATTTTCTTAGATTAGAAACTATTAGGCAGATTAAAAGCGTAAGTATAATGAGGCGGGTTCCATGATTTGAAGTACAAATACATTCATTTTTTGAGATTTTTGAAACAAAGAATTGTTAAGCACTAACTTAACAATTCTTTGTTTTGAAAATCGTGCTTTCATGAGTCCCCTCCCATCGACCCGAACAACACATTTGTCATGCCCATGAGCTGCACCTGTTCTTCCACACTAATTTCTTCAAGATACACCAACTCCACGCTCTTGAAATACCTGCTCTCCACTGCGATCTTCTGCAGCTCTCTAACATTTATTATCACTCTGCTCGATTTACTATCCACCATTGTAAGTCGGGGTCGTCCAGGCAGATCCTTCCATGAAATCACTGTCATGTTCCCCAGTTCCTTGTCTGGATTGCTCCTGGGCCCTAAAGCATCTTACGGTGCCACTCTTTCCAAATTGAAATCGTTAACCCTAGGTTGGTCTTCTACATTGAAATGAGATTTCACAACACTGGAAAACTCTAGCCATCTCTTCAATGGATCGTGAAAGTTGTTGTGATCGAGAGCTGCATCGGACAAACCCACTACAAAATAAGAGAAGAAAACCGGATGTCTATCCGATTGCTTGAGCAAATTCGCCAGTGCCCTAATTGGTTGTACAAATACAAAATCGTGCTTTTTCAGAATTTTTCTTCCTACACCCATCCTATTTTCGATTTAAAGAATTGTTAAGAAGATCAAAAGCATAAGCAAAATTAATACCTTCAAATGGTTGCCCTGCAGCCTGCAAGTCCTGGTACATCCAGAAATGGAGGAAGCATGAAAATGTAGGAATATGAATATATTTAATGTATATACAAAAACGAAAATATTGGGTGTCTAAACATGAAAAAAAATCGATATTACCGAGGCCTAGATGATCGAATGCTCGGCCCAAATCTCCCAGTTTGTATTTTCTTCATGTTATTTATTGGAAAATAAGTGTTAGTATTTATTCATTAAAGTCGCTTCAATTTTGATGTGGATGGTATCTAGACATTAGACCCAGGGCCCAACTTTCTTCCAAACATCTGGGAATAAATATGGCACCCTTCATTTGGATTATCAATTTATTCGATGCACTTTGGATTTTTATTATTATTTTAATTTATAACATGAAAGTAGCACACGTAGTCGAAAATATAGATAGACAAATTATTGGAGTTAGTTGGAGTTGGCCACTAAGATTATTACTACCGGATTTTAAAAGTTACATTTTATTTGTTGGTGGTGTTAATAACTCATTAAAGTTGTACATATTGCTTCTTTTCATTTGGAAGGATTATCTTTTGTGTAATATTGATTATACATATATGGTATATTTAAAAATATATATTTTTATTTTGTTTTTGTATTGATTTGGATGTCAAAAATTATATACTTGAATATTAATATGAATATCATAATTGACATGTAAAACATGCTTATCAATTTTTAGATTTTGTTTGATTGTATTGCATAAAATTAGATGCTTTTAATATGTGGAATGAAATTATTTGTTTTAAATTTAAATTTTATATTAAGGGTTATGTTAGCCCCTCCTTACTAAATGTTATGTGTTGATTTGAATTAGGAAACAATTTAAATTATAATTAGTATTATTTTGGTTTTCACATTTACATAATAATTTAAAATTCAAAATAATTAAATGTATATTGATAGAGATTGTTAAATTAATGTTGTGTAGGCATTAAAAATTTTGTTCACCAATCAAACACTTTCACATTTGTAGGAGAATTTGTCTTCCAAATCAATATTGCCATTTTAAAAAAAAAATCTATTTTATTTTATTTTTCAATTTTTTTAAAAATATATTGCAAATTCTAATTTATAACAATAATCTATTTTATTTTTACTTCTAAATTTATTAATACATATTTTATGATCTGTATGGATTACAAAGATTCACCATAATTCATTTTATCTTCTATCAATTTGATGATTTATAATGCATGTGTTTAATTGTTCTTATCTTCTTGCAACATACCTATAATAATATATTTATAGTGATTCTATTAATTGTTGCAATTGTTTTAAGGTATGGTCATTTATTCATTATTTATGAGTTCTAGGATACTATGTGAGAAGGTAAAATGATTTATTCATTTTTATGAATGTTAAATATTTTAAAATTTGATATCTCTCGGTGAATTTTACATAGATTTTTTAAATATAGGTATACTAGTATTATTTTAGTTATCTACAATTTAATAATATAAAAGTTTGATAATAAAATGATGTTATTAATATGCACTAATATTTATAATAATAAATTAATAAATAACAACATAATAATAATAAATATATAAAAATTTATACAAAAATATTATATTATAATTATAATATAGTATATTATATTATAATATAATATAGAATATCATACTTATAATATACAATAATATAAAAATCATAATATTTATGTATATGACTATAACCCTAACTTAAACTTAAATATAATCACATTCAATTCTAGTAAATTTTCACAATCCAATTCATTAAATGTAATGGCATTTCTAATTGAATCTTAACAGATTTAACCAAACTCTAACCTAACACCAACTTTAACTATAACTCTACCTTAATCATCATCCAAAGTTAATTTTTGGATTGTATTTAATATATCATGTATATATTAGTATATAATTACAATATATTAATAATGTAATAATAATAAGAATTCTATATGACATTAACCCTAAGTTAATCTTAAATTTAATCATATCTCTAATTGAACCTTAACATATTTAATCTAAACCTAACTATCCTAAGGTTGAAATTGTTAAGTATACAATTATAAATTGGAACAATTCAACAATTAGATTTATTAATTTAAAAAGAATGAACAAAAATTAATATTATACTAAATTAAACTACAATTATGTTAAAACTTTGTTGAAGATTATTTGAATTTTTAGTCTAATTTTATTTACATTAAATATATTTAAATTTTTATTTATTTTTTATATTTATTAAATATCATTTATTTATTTTCTTCTACTTCATAATTGATTGCAAAATACATTATTTAACCTCTTCTACTTGATAATTATTGCAAAATACAATATTCAATTACTATTACTTGTTATTGTATTGTATTTTTCTAGATTATTTATTTAATAACAAAACTCTTAAATTTTTTAGTGATATCTTGCTAATAATTTAAATAATAATGTTACCTTTTTCTATAGCTCTATAAATTTTTGGGCTGAATGTTCTCTACATTTAAAATAACAGAAAACTTCATATATACTTAAATCTATCATTTCATTTTAATTTTAACAATTTCATTATACAACAATAAATAAAAATAATGAACTCATCACCAATTTTCAAATAAAAATTAAATCAAATTAATAAATATATAATATTTATAATATAATAAATTTCATATTTGAAATGCATCTTAACAATTTCATTTTACAACAATAAATAAAATTAATGAAATCATCACCAAGTTTCAAATAAAAAAATAAATCAAATTACAAAATATGTAATATTTATAATATAACAAATTTTAATTTGGAAAAGCATCTCCTTGTTCTTGAATGCATGTGTTAATAATGAATTACATAATAGTTCTTTCATACATATAATTTGAACATGCTTCAATAGTTAGAATAATTAATTTAAATGAAAAGTAAATAATTATTTTTCAATGTACAAAAGTAAATTTTTATTTTAACAGTTTTATTATATAACAATAAATTAAAATAATGAACTCATCATCAAGTTTCAAACAAAAAAACAAATTAAATTAAAAAATATATAATAATTATAATATAAAAAAATTTAATTTGGAAAAGTATCACCTTGTTTTTGAGTGCATGTGTTAATAATGAATTACATAATAGACCTTTTATACATATAATTAACACACGATTCAATAATTAGAATAATTAATTTAAAAATGAAAAGTAAATAATCATTTTTCAAATCATACATAAATATTTTGAAGGGACCAAAATTATGTAGAAAATTGAGAAAGTAATCAATCAAGTAGGCTTGTTCTCATTAGATAATTAAAAGAAAAGAAAATGTTAGAAAAGGTCTTAATTATATTTTTCAAAATTAATGACACAACATTAAAATATGATGCTATAATGGAAGTATATATTTTAATTGGATGAAATCCACTTGAAGTTGAATAGTAATACTTGACTAAGTTTATCGTAACAATAAATAAAATTTGATTTTTCATTATATGATCCTCTAAGAATAAATTTAAACATCTCCATTATTATTCTCATCTACACATAATTATATTCCTACCAATGATAAAGAAGATGTACAAAAATATTTCTTATAAAAATTACCAAAATAAACTAAATTATAATATGTATTTTAAAATACTGAGTAAACCTAGAACCAAATCAGAAAGAGTCTTTGTGCCACCAAGTTGCTAGATAGTTTAGATGATGAAACCTTACCTAAGAAAGTGACGCCAAAAAGTTAAGAGGGGCTAGCAGATAAATAAGGAGGACGATCTAGTTCCAAAGTAGAAAAGAAGAAGGATAAAGTTAGCAACATTAGTGAAAACCTAAATTTAGCTTGCATCTTCTATCCAAATATATAGAAATATTAGAGTGCTACATGCATATTCCTACTTGATGTTAACAAAAAAGAAACCCTATATAAATGTTTCATCATTGACCCTACTTGATACAGGCGCATCCCAGAGGATCTTAGTCTAAACATAATACCAGACATGTGTAAACTCTTGCAGAGCCGTGATGGACTTGGGCCGAAAAATCACTCAGATAGGCCTGCACCTATTTGCACTAGGATTTAGGCCCTCTTCAAGTACTCAGAGCTTGTGCACATATTACACCAACAATAGGACCTGGGAGGCCAACACAAATCACTTCTAATGTTGGGTTGTGATGATTAAATTTTTCAAGAGGCATAGGAGATCATCAATAGTAGCTAGGAAAAGGTAGATCTTGAAGACTTTTGTTTAGTATTTTCTCTATAATAAGTGCATGGTATCTTGCATGCCAACATATGGGATATTGAGCCAATATATTGGGCATGTGAAGGCATGCAGGTATGTAATCTTTCTACATTCATGTATAAAAGTTTATTTTCTTGTTTGCATTCCATTCTCTATTGTGTTTTATGTGTGATAGGGGCTGCAAGGTTGGACAATCCATTTTGGGTACTCCAACCTTGACTGGATCTCTACTCATATAGATAGGTACCATATTTGAACTCTAATAATTTAGGGTGGGGGCGCTACATGCACAAATATAGCACAAATTCATTTCAATCAATTATATCACACTGTAATATATATTAATATGAACAAATACATAAAGTTTATGTAATAGATCTAGATCCTCACATGCATGACATTTGCATTTCATGGATAAGGTATGGTTCAATTTTAATTTATTATGGTCATTTTTAGTGGTTGGAATGATCCATAAAATTATGGCAACCATGTTACATTACCACTTATGTATTCTAAGGTGAGATACTTCTCAAACTACCTATATATGAAGTTTAAACATATAATGGTTTTTAGTGCCATATACATTAGAGGATTAAACAAAAAATCTCATTCATCATAATGTAATTTAGAGAGGCACTTGACTAGGTAGAAAACTCTAGGAAGATTGAGGTATATTCCTCATGTCACTAGTTCACTACTATAAAATCATATCTACATAATAGGTTTCCTCAATAAGCTTATAGTCATACCCACATTCAATACTAAAATAAAAAATGCATGTGCCTTATCTTTCAATTATGTAGAATGGAGGACAAGAAATTTGACATAATGCATTGGATATTGTAAATTTGACATAATGCATCAGAAATTTGATTTATTATTATTGTAAATGCATTGAGCTGACATCATGGATCGGATATTGATTTACTTGTAATTGATTTTATTGTAATATCTTTTAGTGAGCCGACCTATTCAATTGGTCTTAGGTTATGGTATAAATGTAAGATCTCATTTGTAAGATCATAGTAGGAGATGCGAAAAGGATTGCAATAAGGTATATGCGAAAATAAGTAGAGCTATAAATGCAGACGTCATTTGAAGGTTGAAGGAAGGCTTTTTGTGAAGGCAATCAGAACTAAACCAATACTGAATCCAACATATGAAGATGTTATTTTGTGCAGTACATTATCATTAGATATAACCATCCAATTGTAGTCAGTGTGACTCTCATTTTGTGATTGAGTAGTGAGCTCTAGTTAGCTAGCCTTTCTGCATTTGCAGAATACATATTGTACACACATACTATCTGTAGTAGTATCATTTGATTGTGGGTAAGGCTTCCCACCATGGTTTTTCCATTTACAAGGTTTCCACATACAAACATGTGTTATGTGTTGTGGATGTTATTATCTTTCTATTTCATGCATTAATATTTACCGGTACTGCAATTAACTGTTAAGACTATCTACCAACATAAAGTTTGGTTTACTGGTATTAAGCATTAAGTTTTGGTTAAGTTAATTTTGGTTGAATTTATTAGACAACTAATTCACCTCCCCCTCTTATTTGTCTCCAGGACCTAACAATTGGTATCAGAGCTTAGTCCTCTTTTTGTAGAAGTTTAACAGCTTGAGAAGATCCAATGTCTTCTAACCATTTCAGGAAGGATAGTCCGAAACTTGATGGAAAACTATGGCATATGGAAGATCGGGATGGAGACACACTTGAATCACATTGGAAAGGACTTATGGGATGTTACAAAGAATGGATATACTACTCCTACTCAAGGTCAACCTATTCCACCTAACTTGGTTAAAGATGAGGAAAATGATTGCAAAGCAAGAGAAGCACTTTTGAGCGCATTGTCAGATCAGCAAGTCATGGGATTGTCAAATAGATCTATTGCTAAATCTATTTGGGACAAACTAGAAGAATTGAATGAAGGAGATTCCACAGTCAAAATTGCAAAAATTGAATGCTTCTGGGTCAGGTATGAAAATCTGAAAATGGAAGAAGAAGAAAGAATTTCTGCTTTTATGGAAAGAGTAAATGAAATTGTTTTGGGTATACATATTGTGGAGGAACCTTAAGTGAAGATGAGATTGTTTCTAAAGTTTTAAGAGCTTTGTCACTGGCATATAAAATGAAAGTTACTGCTATAAATGAATCAAGAACAATGCCTAATGCATCAGTATCTAGAGACACTTTGGTTGGAAAACTTTCAGCTTTTGAGCTTGAGGAATTTGGTCCTGTTACTACTATCAAGACAGATTTAGATTTTAAGGCATCATCATCAACTACAACATCATCATCATCACATGATAAATCTGATTGGAAAGCCTTCTATGCAAGAGAACTTGAAGAAAGTAGAAGAGAAAATGAAGAACTTGAAGTACTATTTGCAAGGAAAATGCCTAAAGGTCCAATTGGATGTAAAAATGAAGGTAAAACACCCTTTAAATGTTTTAACTATAATAAGATTGGTCGTATGTCTTCTAGATGTCCTGATAGACATGCAAGATTAAGAGAAGAAACTAAAAGAACATATAAGCCTAACCTTGACTATCAAAAATACAAGTTTAAGAAGAGTAGAGACAAATCTTGTTATTATGTTGATGAAGGAGTTACTGATGATTCTGATGAGGATCCGACAGACAATGGATGGGATTTTGTTGCTATAACAGAAGATCAACCGACACCTACTATTCAACCAGTAGAGTAGGCCTTGGTAGATAAAGTTGAAGCTAAGGATGAATGGATTATTGATTCAGGATGTTCACATCATATGACTAGTGATAAGAGTAAATTCTTAACCTTTCAAGATTACAGTGGAGGTCTAGTAAGATTTGGAGATGATAAAGCTTGTCTGATCAAAGGAAAAGGCACCATATCTTTTGATGGTAAGCACAATAGTGATAATGTTTACTATGTTGAAGGTTTGAAGCATAATCTTTTGAGTGTTGGTCAATTAGTTGAGAAATGATTTTAGTTACAATTCAAGAATGGTAAATGCAAAATCTTAAAAATAACTGGTTTGGAAATTGCAACTGGTAATCAGACTAGAGGTAATATCTTTCATTTGAACAATAATGAGAAAGCATGTTTGATTGCACATATTGATGAAAGTTGGTTATGGCATAAGAGACTTTGTCATGTAAATTTTGATTGTATTGTGAAAATCAGTACTACCAAGGCAGTTAGAGGTTTACCTAAGATTGTTAAACCTCACAATCTAGTATGTAAGGAATGTCAATTTGGAAAGCAAGTTAGAGCATCTTTCAAGAGTATTCTAGAGAAGTCTAACAATGTTCTTGATTTAATTCATACTAATTTATGTGGTCCAGCCAGAACTAGAAGTATACAAGGAGATAGATACTTTATGCTAATCATTAATGACTATTCTAGAATGTGTTGGGTTACTTTTCGTAGAGAAAAATCTGAAGCATTTGGGAAATTCAAACTATTCAAGGTGATGGTAGAAAATGAAACCGTGGTAGAAAATGAAACCGGAAAGAAAATCAAATGTTTGAGATCAGATCAAGGAGGTGAATTCACATCTAAAGAGTTTAATGCATTCTATGAAGTGAATGGGATCCTAAGATAGTTATTAGCACCCCAGTTACCCCAGCAAAATGGAGTTGTGGAAAGAAAAAACATAACTATCTTGGATGCAGCCAGAAGTATGATATCTGAAGCAAATCTACCTCATATATACTGGAGATAAGTTGTCAATACAGTTGTTTATACATTCAACAAAGTTCACATCAGAGGAGTGTTAGGGTTTCAAGCAGATCCGAAGCAAATATGAACTAACAATTATATGCAGATTTAAATACAAAAGATAAAGAAATAAAACAGGACACAGATAACACAGAGATTTAACGTGGTTCACCCAGAATGGGTTATGTCCACCATACACAGCCGTCCAATCTTTCTTATTATCCAGCAAAAATAGTACATCAACCTTACAATGCCTTAAGCATCCCAGCCGCTTATAACATCTGTTTTTAGGGCAACAAACAAAGTCGGCCTTTTTTAGGGTTTTATTACAATGTCGGTTTTCATCAAAAAAAAATGGCAAAATTTTTTTTTCTCGGGGGCTACCGCCCCCGAACCCCCGCTTTTCTCGGGGGCTAGCCCGGCCTCGAACCCCGGCGAGGATACGTGCTGAGTGTACAGTACTTTGCTGATCAGTCGCCACATTTCAACAATCTCCCACTTGGAGACTGATCAGGCTCCACACCGAACAATCTCCCACTTGGAGACTGACACTACACGACACCACTGTACATGCAACATCCGCTGGATAAAACATTAGGACTTGACTGGTATAAATTCCACAATTATCAATCAAGAAGACCAACAGAAACTGATGAAGAAATCAGCTTCTCCTGTGGAACTGCCTTTGTGAACATATCAGCAGGATTCTCACTTGTGTGAATCTTCTCAAGCCGTAACTGACCCTCCTCCAAAACAGTCCGGATGAAGTGGTACCTGAGCTGAATGTGCTTTGTCCTTGAATGAAAAGCAGAGTTCTTCGCAAGATGAATGGCACTCTGGCTATCAGTATATAATGGGCTATCCTCTTGTGTCTGACCCAATTCCTTAAGAAAATATTGCAACCAAATCATCTCTTTGCTGGCTTCTGTAGCAGCAACATACTCAGCTTCAGTGGTTGAAAGTGCAACAACCTTTTGCAGCCTAGAAATCCAACTGACTGCAGTTCCCCCTATAGTAAAAACATACCTTGTAGTACTCCTCCATGAATCAATATCACCAGCCAGATCAGAGTCAACAAATCCACTTAGAGCAGCATTAGATCCTTTGAAACATAATGCCTTCGTAGTAGTTCCTTTCAAATACCGAAGAATCCATTTTACAGCATTCCAATGTTCCATACCCGGATTACTCATAAACCTGCTCACAACTCCCACTGCATGTGCAATATCTAGCCTTGTGCATACCATTGCATACATCAGACTACCAACAGCTGATGAATATGGGATGTTAGACATTTTATTAACCTCTTCCTGTGCCTTTGGGCACATCTCCTTAGTCAATTTGAAATGACTAGCCAAAGGTGTACTAACTGCTTTTGCATCCTGCATGTTAAATCTTTTCAACACCTTCTTTATATACTCACTTTGGGACAAATTCAAGGTTCTATTTTTCCTGTCCCGTGTAATCCTCATACCGAGAATTTGCTTAGTTGCACCCAAATCCTTCATAGCAAATGACCTGGCTAATTTCTGTTTAAGATCATTTATATGTTGCATGTTAGACCCAGCAACAAGCATGTCATCAACATAAAGCAATAGGATAATATAACTGCCATTATCAAATCTCTTAAAATATACACAATGATCAGAATGACATCTATGATAACCGTGTTCAGCCATGAAACTATCAAATTTTAAATACCATTGTCGGGGTGCTTGCTTTAGGCCATACAAACTTTTCTTCAACCTGCACACCAAGTTCTCCTTACCTTTGACCTCATATCCCTGTGGTTGCAACATGTAAATTTCCTCCTCCAGATCTCCATGGAGAAAAGCTATTTTGACATCTAATTGTTCAAGATGTAAATCATCTGCAGCCACAAGACTAAGTACAGTTCTAATTGAGGTCATTTTTACAACTGGAGAAAATATTTCATCATAATCTATTGCCTTTTTCTGTGCAAAACCTTTTACCACAAGTCTGGCCTTATATCTTTTCTGACCTCCTTCCTCCTCCTTCAGCCGATAAACCCATTTGTTAGGCAAGGCTCTTTTTTCTGCAGGTAAAGGGACTAAGTCCCAAGTCTTATTTTTCATCAAGGAGTCCATCTCCTCTTTCATTCCTAGTTGCCACTGTTGTTTGGCATCCACCTGCATTGCTTCTTCATATTCTTCTGGTTCACCAGAATCCGTTAATAAAATAGAATACAAAGAAGGAGAAAATCTTTCAGGGGGTCTACTTGTCCTCGTAGAACGTCTAACACTTGCAGGAGTTTGTGGGACAATCTGTTGTTGCTGAGCATCAGGTACCTGTGGCATTTCATTTTCAGGAATCTCATCCAACACCACATATTCTTGTTTGTCCTGTTCATGCTTCTTTTCCTGCATTTGTTCTTTATACACAACCTTCTCATTGAATATAACATCTCTACTTCTAATTATTTTCTTATTTTCAAAATCTCATAACCGATAGCCATATTCATCTATCCCATATCCAATGAAGGTACATTTCTGAGATTTAGCATCAAGCTTGGTTCTATTTTCTTTATCAACATGGACAAAAGCTTCACAACCAAAAGTTTTTAGAAAAGAATAATTTACCTTTTTACCAGTCCATGCCTCCTCTGGAATACCACCATCCAAAGGGGTTGAAGGTCCTCTATTTATCAAATAGACAGCAGTATGTATAACATCTGCCCAAAAATGTAAGGGCAATCCAGCATGCAATCTCATGCTCCTTGCACGTTCCATGATGGTCCTATTCATTCTCTCTGACACACCATTTTCCTGTGGAGTTCCCGGAATTGTCTTCTGCTTTCGAATCCCATTTAAGGAACAGTAATCTTCAAATGTTTTGCTGCAATACTCACCTCCATTATCCGATCTGAGACACTTCAACTTTTTTCCTGTCTCATTCTCAACCAAAGCTTTCCATTTCTTAAAAGTTTCAAAAACATCTGATTTTTGTTTTAGGAAATATACCCATGTTTTTCTGGTTGAGTCATCAATAAAAATAACATAATAACAAGAGCCACCAAGAGATGATACCTGAGCCGGTCCCCATACATCTGAATGTACAAGCTCTAACTTCTCACTCTTCTTCTCTTTCCCAACCTTGAGAAATCTGACTCTTTTCTGTTTACCATAAACACAGTTTTCACAAAACTCTAAATCAATCTTCTTTAGTCCTGGCAATAGATTTTTGGAGTGAAGGATTTTCATCCCTTTCTCACTCATGTGCCCAAGCCTATGGTGCCACATTATCGAATCTGTTCTTGCAACATTTATTGTTGTTGTCCCTGCAGTAACTTTATCTATAGCAGCTAAGGTAGAGTAAGTGTTACCAGTACATAGATATAATGTGCCTACCTTTGCACCTTTAGCTACTACTAATGATCCTTTAGTGACCTTCCACATACTGTCTGAGAAGGTAACTATGCAACCTTCACTACCTAGTTGCCCTGCAGAAATTAAATTTCTTCTTAAATTAGGAACATGTCTTACCTCCTGTAGAAACCAGTCATTACCATTCTGCAACTTGATCTTTATCTTTCCTTTTCCAACAATTTGACAGGGCTCATCATCACCCAAATATACCTGTCCAAAATCACCTTGAACATAATCTAGAAAATATTTTCTATGGGGTGTAGCATGAAATGAAGCCCCAGAATCTATTACCCAGGAATCATTAACATTATCCAAACATAAGATTAAAGCATCTTGTAAAGTATTACTTGCAATATTAGCTTCCTTACTGTCATTTTCATTTTTGTCCCCTTCTTTGTTTTTCCGAGACCAACAGTCTTTCTTTAGATGACCAGGCTTTCCGCAGTACCAGCAATCTTTCTTTCCTCTAGATTGAGAGCGTCCTTTCTTTGACTTCCCTCGTGACTTCTCATTCCCAGGGCCTTTTCCTCTTTCCTTTGATCTTCCTCCGTTCTCCACATTCAAAACACTACCCGATGATGTTGAAGTCTCACCTGTGCTTTTCCTTTGCATTTCCTCGCTTAGGATAACACCAACAATATCATCAAATACCAAAGTATTTTTACCAGAGACAGAGTTACTTACAGCCATAACCAAGCTATTCCAGCTTTCTGGCAAAGAACATAAAATCAAGAGAGCCCTAACCTCTTCTGCAAAGGTAATTTTTACCGAAGACAATTGACTGGTAATTGTATTAAATTCATTTAAGTGCTCCGCTACAGATCCTCCCTCACTCATTTTCAAATTAAACAAACGCTTCATAAGAAATACCTTATTTGAAGCCGAGGGTTTCTCATACAACTTAGCCAATGTTGCCATCAAATCTACAGTCGTTTTTGCTTCTGTTATATTGAATGCTACAGACGACGCAAGGCACAATCGAATGGATCCCAAAGCCTTTCTATCTAAAATGTCCCACTCTTCATCTGATATTGTGGTCGGTTTCTTTGCCTTTCCTTCCAATGGCCGCCACAAATCCTTTTGATACAGGTAATCCTCCATCTGCATTTTCCATAACTGATAATTCTGGCCGTTAAACTTTTCGACCTTGAATTTGGAATCCTCCATTGCTCCCACTCAAATCTGAAAGTCCTGCCAATTTACAGAAAACCTCGCTCTGATACTAATTGTTAGGGTTTCAAGCAGATCCGAAGCAAATATGAACTAACAATTATATGCAGATTTAAATACAAAAGATAAAGAAATAAAACAGGACACAGATAACACAGAGATTTAACGTGGTTCACCCAGAATGGGTTACATCCACCATACACAGCCGTCCAATCTTTCTTATTATCCAGCAAAAATAGTACATCAACCTTACAATGCCTTAAGCATCCCAGCCGCTTATAACATCCGTTTTTAGGGGAACAAACAAAGTCAGCCTTTTTTAGGGTTTTATTACAATGTCGGTTTTCATCAAAAAAAAATGGCAAAATTTTTTTTTCTCGGGGGCTGCCGCCCCCAGACCCCGGCGAGGATACGTGCTGAGTGTACAGTACTTTGCTGATCAGTCGCCACATTTCAACAAGGAGAAACCGATAAGACCCCACATGAACTATGGTTTGGTAATACTCCTACTCTTAAATATTTTTGAATATTTGGAAGTAAATTCTATATTAGAAGAGATGAGTATATTGGCAAATTTGATCCTAGAAGTGATGAAGGAATATTTCTTGGTTATCCATCTAAGAGAAAGGCATATAGATGTTTTAACAAGAGATTGCAGAAAATTATTGAGAGTGCAAATGTGAAAATTGATGAACATTTTAGAGGAAATTCAAGGTACACAGACTTTGAACCAGTAATAGAGATAATCACAAATGAACCTACCATGAACACACCGGTATAGAATGGTGATCCAGTTACACTGACATCATCTAGAGATTCAACGGTCACTAAAGAATAGCAGCAAGCAAAAACACCCTGGTATGTAAGATTAAATCATTCTAAAGATCAAATAATTGGAAACAAATTTCAAGGAGTTATGACTAGAGGAAGATTGGCAAATGAGGAGGTATGTCTTATTTCTCAAATTAAACCTACATCAATTAATGAGGCATGTGAAGATAAATATTGGATTAAAGCTATGGAAGATGAATTGGAACAAATTGAAAGGAATAACACTTGGTCATTAGTTCCCCGACCTAAAGACAAAAATGTAATTGGAACTAAATGGGTTTTTAGAAATAAACTTAATGAAGATGGCATGGTAATCAAAAACAAAGAAAGATTGGTGTGTAAGGGATATTCTCAGAAAGAAGGAATTGCTTACAATGAAACCTTTGCACCGGTAGCTAGAATTGAGGCAGTCAGACTTTTATTGGCTTTTGCAGCACACAAGAACTATAAAGTATATTAAATGGATGTTAAATGTGCATTTTTGAATGGAGATCTTGAAGAAGAAGTTTATATTGAGCAACCTGATGGATTTTCTTTGACAGATAACAAAGACATGGTTTTTTAGGTTAAGGAAAGCTTTCTATGGATTGAAACAAGCTCCTGGAGCTTGGTATGCTAGATTGGACAAATATTTTTTGAAGCTTGGTTACACTAAAGGTAATGCTGACAACAATCTATACTACAAAGTGACTAATGATGACATCTTGTTTATTGAAGTTTTTGTTGATGATATAATCTTTGGAGGAGAAGATGGTTTGTGTAAAGACTTCTAACAAAATGCAGCAAGAATTTAAAATGTCTATGATTGGAGAGATAAAATTCTTTTTAGGATTACAGATTTCACAGACTGATAAAGGTATATTCCTATGTCAATCTAAGTACTTGAAGGAATTACTAAAGAAATTTGGCATGGAAAACTGTAAACTGGTAAGCACATCTATGACTACAACTAATAAATTATCTTTGAAGGATGAATCTACACCTGTTAATCCGACTAGATACAAATCTATGATAGGAGGTTTACTATATTTGACACAAACAAGACCTGATATTATGAATGCAGTATGTATTGTTTCAAGATTTTAGAGTAATCCTAAAGAAAATCATGAATCAGCAGTGAAAAGGATTTTCCGGTACCTACAAGGCACTACAAATCTTGGTTTATGGTATCTTAGAAATGAAAATTTTGACTTATGTGCATACATAGATGCTAATTGGGCAAGAGATGTGGATGACAGAAAAAGCACCATTGGCAAAGCATTTTTTCTTGGTAGCAAACTAATTTCATGGTTGAGCAAGAAACAGAGTTGTACAAGTCTATCAATAGCAGAATTAGAATATGATGCAGTAGCAACTAACTGTACATGGGTATTATGGATCAAGAAAATGTTGAAGGACATAAAGGTAAAATGCAAGGAACCTATAACTATCTACTGTGATAATATGGCAGCAATTGATATATCTAAGAACCTGGTATTTCACTCTAAGACTAAACATGTTTCTATCAAATTCAAATTTCTAAAGGAGAATTTTGAAGCAAAAGAAGTGAAATTGGTCTATGTGAATACTAAAGAGCAGATTGCAGATATTTTTACAAACCCTTTGCCTAAGGAAACATTTGAGTATCTCAGAGAGCAACTTGGAGTCCTACCCCCACCGGTAGAGACTTAGACAGTTGATGTTTGTCATCAACCAACAAAATTAATAGAGAAATATTTTTCCGGCTTTGATGAGGAGAGCTACTTCTCAGGGGGAGTAGTTGGTATATTGAATGAGTTGGTATTTTGTGATAAGTTCTTTGAACTAATTGTATTTGGTTTTTTATTGCTTTGGCATTTGATGTCAAAGGGGGAGAGATTGATATGGAAAAACACACTATCCCTTGGGGGAGAGATTGTTACTTTGGGGAGAGATTGTTGGAGAGAATTGATTACTCTCTGTATCTGTATTTTGGGAGATTGTTGGTTTTTGGTTTTTGGCATTTATGTTTTGGCACTTTGATGATTTTTCCATCTTGTGTTGCCATCAATGTCAAAGGGCGAGATTGTTGGCATTTTGGATATGTTGATATGGTTTTGTCATTGATGTCAACACTTGTCATCGCTTGTCAACACTTATCAGCACTTGGAGATTTTGGTTATGTTCACCGGCAAGTCAGAGACTTATGCAAAGTCACTGGTATTTGGTTCACTGACAGATTATATTGTTCATCGACACTTGGAATGACTTGGAGAGTACTTGGTTATGTCGAAGACGTTATTCGATCACTTGGTTTTGGCAATTTGGTTAACTATTTATTCGGGTTTCAATATTTGTTGTTACTAATAAATAGGTCCAAGATAAGCACCGATGGTCATATCTATTCTAGATCAGCATGACACATTATAGAGATGATTTATTATCATTGTAAATGCATTGAGTCGACATCATGCATCGGATATTGATTTACTTGTAATTGATTTTATTGTAATATCTTTTTGTGAGCCGACCTATTCAATTGGTCTTAGGTTATGGTATAAATGTAAGATCTCATTTGTAAGATCATAGTAGGAGATGTGAAAAGGATTGTAATAAGGTATATGCGAAAATAAGAAGAGTTATACATGTAGACATCATTTGAAGGTTGAAGGAAGTATTTTTATGAAGGCAATCAGAACTAAATCAGTACTGAATCCAGCATATGAAGATGCTATTTTGTGCAGTACATTATCATTGGATTTAACCATCCAATTGTAGTCAGTGTGACTCTCATTTTGTGATTTAGCAGTGAGCTCTAGGCAGCTGGCCTTTCTGCATGTGCAGAATCCATATTGTACACACATACTATCTGCAATAGTATCATATGATTGTGGGTAAGGCTTCCCACCATGGTTTTTCCCCTTACAAGGTTTCCACGTACAAACATTTGTGTTATGTGTTATCGATGTTATTATCTTTTTGTTTCATGCATTAATCTTTATCGATACTGCAATTAACTGTTAAGACTGTTTACCAACATAAAGTTTGGTTTACCGAGTTTTGGTTAAGTTAATTTTGGTTGAATTTACTGGACAACTGATTCACCCCCCCTCTCAGTTGTCTCTGGGACCTAATAGTTTCCCTATACATGAATGACTAGCTAATAGTTGACATCTAGAATGAGCTACAATTACTTACCTATTATCATTGCACAATGTCAACATGCATGTTTAAGGTAGAAGAAACAATGCCACCAACAAATAAATAACACTTGAAAAAATAATCACCATATAATATGTGAAACATACACCAAACCAAGAATAGAAACTATCATATGTAGAGAGGAATAATGTATCCTCACCCACTTAAGAAAAATAACCACCAAGGGTAAATGACCACCAAACATAATTATTAAATGATTGCTAAGAATACTATACCACCAAAGGTAATTGCTACCTCATATTCTACCACCTAGAAAGATATATAAATGGTTACATATCTCAGATAATTTTCATCAAGGGATATCCATTATTATCCAAAGACTATAGCCATAGAATATCACCACCTATCATTTAAAGTTCATAATCGTCACATGATCATAAATAACTAAACATTGTTCATAATTCTATCTACTTCAATAGGTTCCTATCACTTTTAAAAATTTGTAACCAACCACATACTCACATATGACACTCCATCCTCTTGTAAGTTTTAGACAAGGTTGTTCTTGCTTGATCAAAATTCCCTTACTATTTTGTTGTGCATGTATCACGCTATATAGGCTTCAATAAAGCCTTAATTTTTTTTATAGCACTTGTTACAAGATTTAAATTTGTTTTGGTTCATCACCTATAACGACACCATATGAATACAAGTGAGATACTATGAGTGTCCACATTAGTAACCATAAGCATAAATGACTCTCAAAATGAATCATATCACTTTTATGGTCACTATAGGTAACTTCTACAATAGTTTAAATTTTTATGACATCTATTATAGGTGAATGTATAGTCCTATATAGCATATTAATATTTTACATTTGGATGTTATTCTTATTATGGGCATCAATTAGGCTTACTATAGGTATCTTTCTCCCTTTCCATGGATTGCCTACAACCTACCACAATTAACCTATATCTTAACCCTGCATTTTCACCAAAATCTACTCCATTAATATATCACACCTCCTAAACCAAAGATATTTTGGTTAGTAAAATATTCAAAGACATAAAAGAAATGGGGTTATATTACATTAATCCTATTTACTCAATATACAATCATACAGTTGCTTCAATACCTCTTCAAGGTTTGACTATTTTATGCATTCCACTTTTAGTATTTAGATGTAACTCTTAATCAAATGGAACTAGCTTATGATATATCTTAAAACTCTTGGCTTTATCACTTCAAGATTCTAATATGATTGTTATTTTTTTTGATTTCCTATACCTTGTAATTGATAAAAACCCTCTACATAACATTAGATATTAACAATCTCAAGCACAATTGTAAAACATATTTTATACCACTTCTCTCCAATAGGACTGGTAGGCTCTAATACCAATTGATCCATAAAATCAAGGTATCTACCATACGCTCTCGTAGATCACTTATTGATTCTAAAGTGATATGCTTCACAAACTACATTTATATATATTTAATCACCTCTGATGGTTGCTAATGACATATGCATTAGACGACATAATAGAAACATATCAAATGTGGAAATAAAACTTTGATCACACATAAATTATATAAAACATATAAGTAATTGAGAAATTATCAACTGAGTAAAAAATAATATAGGAAGAGTGGGTCATATGCCTCATTTTTTAATATGCTATTATGCAGGTTACATTTTTACAATGGGTTTATAATCATACCTATGTATAGTCCTTAAATGAATATGCCTATAGCTATTATTTTAATTATGTAGAATTCAAGACAATGCCTCTTATATAAGATCTATTGTTTACATATACAATATTTTAGAATGCATTACATAAGCCCTAATGACTCAACACACAATCTTTTCTAAAAATGGGATACCTGTACTGGGTCTTCTACACCTACAATAACATGCTCCACTAATATTAACACCATCTACCTCTACCAATTGGTCTTATCTCTCTTATCAACTAGGTTGGTTGTCACTATCTCAACTAGCCTACATTTTCTTAGCATCAATAAACTCTATTGGCTAGCATGCATTCTTCTTGGCATTATATCTTACATTGGCCCTCACACAACTAAGATGTTAATCAACTATGCCAAATTATGTTGTTAAGATATAAAACTATCCATGTTCTCATAATTACTAGAAACTTTACATGAATCTCATACTCAACTAGTCATGTAGTGTAACTCTATCAATATACTAAATCTTCTTGTATACATTCTTGAAAATGGATCCTGTAAGGTTGCAAGTGACTAGTAGTATCTTACTAAGCTTCATGGGTCTCACATTAATTGATAAAAAATTATACAAGAATTCAAAGTACTATATAAGTCACCCATAGTAGTAATAAGGGTCAAAGGATTCACTCCAAGAGTCATCTACACTTTATTAGAATTCATTTCCTAGATGCAATTTACTAGATCTTATTCCTACTTGCATACTAATTCAATAAGAATAATTATAAGTTATTAAATTAGTATTACATGGATTTAACCAAATGAGAGTGAATCCTTTCCTAATAAACTTCCCAAAGGTATTCTGAAACACTACTAGTTAGCTATTATTGGCCATAAACGTAAAGGTGAGTAGAATCTTGAAAAAAAAATTATAACCATATTTTCTTTGTATAATTTAGATCCATATGTATGGTTTAGATATGTAATCATTTATGTACCTAATTTATTTCATTTATAGATTTACAAAATCTAACTCTAGTTAAATTTGGAGAATAACCTAGTTCACATTTCATCATTCTAATTTTAACACATCTAAGAATATGTTTGATTCTAAGCTACAATTCAAAATTTTTGATCAAAATGATAGACAACCATCTATTCACTACTATAATTAGTGAAGAATTTTTTCTCCTTTTAATTTCGTTTTTTATAATTTATAACATATGACCTATCATAGCTCTAAATTAGGTTATTTGGATTGTATTGTTCCATCTATTCATAAAACCTAATCTTAATTAAAAATATTTTTATTTCATTACAAATTTGATGAACCTAACATTCTTATACCCCTTACGGCTTTGTCTTTTGGGTTTTTCCTTCTAAATTAGGGTTTTAAATTTAAATATTTGTACTCTTCACATTTCATTTTAAATTTTATTTTAATTTAGATCAACCCTTATATTTATGTTTCATTACTAAATTTTGACTATGGTTTATGTTTTTAGTATTTAATATTTATTTTCTCCTTACCCACCCACCCTTTTATGCTTTGAGTGATATTGTTAGATCATTTATTATGGATTCTCCTACATTCTAACCTTTATTCTCTCTATCTATGCACATTTTTATAATTTTGATGTGATCTTACATTTTGTGTCATCTAGTCTATTTATCCTTCGTATTCTTGTGCTATTTTATGCTATGATTAGGATGTTGTTCTACCACTATGTTATTTTATCATATACTTTTTTTTTCCCCTCTATACAGTTACCCAAGGATTTCACTTATATGTTGAATAGTCACTTTATTTTAATATTATATTCATATCAAGACCATACCTTTCCTATTACTTGGAAATAATGCACATGATATAGTTTCCCCTTTGACTAGTCATCCTTCGGTACATGGTGGTAAGGTTATACATTATTTAGATAGTCACAATGTTGTTACACTAGAAAAAATATATTTTTTTTGTATATTTTATGATATTGTTACGCCTACTAAGACTATGCTATTTACATCTCATGGTAGCTCTCCTTTATGTTATTCTCTTTATTCTTCCTTAGGAAGGAGCTTAGTATTGTGAACATGATTAACCCACACATTTTTTCATTTAATATGATGATGCACCTTTATATGTGGTTGTATCCCCATATCTAGTTCATAATAGTCCTTATTGCATTTATTTTATCTCATGTTCTATTGATGATATGTGAGGATCATATTCTATTTCTTTATTATCTCATGATTTGTACAGTGACTCTTTAATACATGATTATTTTCTTTATGATGGCTTTAGAATGTGTTTTTGATAATTTTTATTCCTCATATTCTAGTGGCTCTTCCTTGAGGGATCCTATGGATATGTCTATATGTTATGATGATATATACCATTTTTATAACCATGGATGTTCTAGTTCTAATCCTTTTATTATTTTATATGATATATATTTGAGCAATTATGGAGCATCCTTCTTTACATATCTTATAGAGAAAATATGGCTTAGATATTCATAAAAGAGTAATAATTAAGGATTTCTTATAATTGTACTTAGATTGTGTGAGGATAATGTGCAACTTGTTGGAAGTATGTGTTGTTGTGCTTGTCATTGATGTGGAACTTGTTGTTCTGAAATGGCATTGGTTTGAAATGTTTATGCTGTAGATATATCTTGTTGTGTTGATGTTGCAGGTGTTCATTGTTTGTTCTGGAAGTTTTGGGGTCTATAAAGTGTTGTTGACATTGTTTATTATGGTTATCTTTGTTGGATATAACTTTGGTATCATGGATATGATTGTTCTAAGGTCTAGAAATATCTTTGTGTTCTTTGGGTGTTGTAGCATTGTTTGTTGTTGGTTGTCATATTCTATGTTTGAACTATCCTTAGGTCCAGATATGAGTTGTGGGAGATCGTTTGATGTGTTATGGGTCTCACCGTAGCGTGTGGAGATCCAAACTTGAGTTGCTTGCATTGGAGAATATGTTTTGACTGTTAATTTCTTATACGAATATGTAGCATGTGGATATGTTGTTGATTATGATTCAGTGATTTTTGATTGGTGAAATAATCTTTGGGAGATGTGTTTTGGTCCCTTCTTTCTCCTGGAGTGGATCTGTTGGTATTTTGGTATGGTTTTGTCATTGATGTCAACACCTACTAAACACTTATCAACTCTGGCACTTTGGAGAATCAACAACATTCATCGGCAAGCTCTAGTACACCGACAAGATATAATGATCACCGACACTTGGACTAATATGGAAAACACTTGGTAATGTCGAAGACATCATTTGGACATCTTGTCCTAGAGTTTTGTTTATTGATATATTCATATTTACATATTTGTTGTTACCGGCAAATAGATCCAGGGTTACACCGGTAGGTTTATCTTTTCTAGATCAGCACGACACGCTATGGAGATGATTAATTATTGTTGTAAATACATTAAGACGACATGTTCAATCGGTTATTGCATCGGATATTGTATTGTTTGTAAAATGTTTTTATTGTAATATCTTGTAGAGATGACCTACTAAAATTGGTCTTAGGTTATGGTATAAAGGTAAGATCTTATTTGTAAGATCAGATGTGGAAAGCGAAAAAGGATTGTGTGAAGGTATATGCGAGAATAAGAAGAGCTATACACATAGACATCATTTGAAGATTGAAGGAGGGTTTTTGTGAAGACAATCAGAACTACACCGGTACTGAATCCAGCATATGAAGATGCTATTTTGTGCAGTACATTCTTATTGGATTTAACTATCCAACTGTAGTCAGTGTGACTCCCATTTTGTGTTTGAGTAGTGAGCTCTAGGCGCTTGGCCTTTCTACATGTGTAGACCCCATTTATGTACACTTACTATTTGTAGTAGTATCATCTGATTGTGGGTAAGGTTTCCCACTGTGGTTTTTCCCCTTAAAGGGTTTCCACGTACAAATATTGGTGTTATGTGTTGTGGATGACTTTGTGTTTATGTTTCATGCACTAATCCTTACCGGTATAGCAATTAACTATTAAAACTATCTACCGCATATTGAACTGGTTTACTGGTATTAAGCATTAAGTTGGTTAAGTTGTTTTTGGTTTGAATTTATTTGACAACTGATTCACCCCCCCCCCCCTCTCAGTTGTCTCTGGGACCTAACAAATGGTATTAGAGCATAGTCCTCTTTTGCAGAAGTTTAACAGCTTGAGGAGATCTAATGTCTGCTAACTATTTCAAGAAGGACAATCCTAAACTTGATGGAACCAACTATGGCATATGGAAGATTAGAATGGAGACACATCTAAATTGCATTGGAAAAGAAATTTGGGATGTTACGAAGAATGTTTATACTGCTGTTGTACAAGGTCAGCCTAGTCCAGCTAACTTGACTAAAGATGAGGAAAATGATTGCAAAGCAAGAGAAGCACTTTTGAGTGTATTATCAGATCAACAAATCATGGGACTATCATATAGGTCTACTGCTAAAGCTATTTGGGATCATTTGGAAACACTAAATGAAGGAGATTCCACAGTCAAAATTGCAAAACTTGAAAGCTTCCGGGTCAGGTATGAACATCTGAAAATGGAAGAAGATGAAAGGATTTCTTCTTTTATGGAAAGAGTAAATGAAATTATTTTGGGTATTAAATGTTGTGGAGGAACCTTAAGTGAGGATGAAATTGTTTCAAAAGTTTTAAGAGGATTGCCATCGGCATATAAAATGAAAGTCACTGCTATAAATGAGTTAAGAACAATGCCTAATACATCAGTTACTAGGGATACATTAATTGGGAAACTTTCAGCTTTTGAAATTGAAGAATTTGGTCTCGTTGCTACTATAAAGACAGATTTGGCCTTTAAAACATCAACATCATCTGCTCCATCATTTGACAAGTCTAATTGGAAAGCCTTTTATGCAAGAGAACTTGAAGAAAGCAGGAAAGCAAATGAAGAACTTGAAGAACTTGAAGCACTATTTGCAAGGAAAATGCCTAAAGGTCTAGTTGGAAGTAAGTATAAAGGTAAAGCACCCTTTAAATATTTTAACTGCAATAAGATTGGTCATATGGCTTCAAGATGCCCTGATAGACATGCTAGATTAAGAGAAGAATCTAGAAGAACATACAAGCCTAACCCTAAATATTAGAGATATAGATTTGAGAAGAATAAAGATAAATCTTATTACATTATTGATGAAGGTGTGACTGATGATTCTGATGAGGATCCAACAGACAATGGATGGGTTTTTGTTTCTATAACAGAAGATAAATCGACACCTACTACTCAATTGATAGTATAGGCCTTGGCAGCTAAAGTTGAAGTAAAGGATGAATGGATCATTGATTCAAGATGCTCACATCATATGACAGGAGACAAAGACAAATTCTTGAACTTTCAAGAATACAATGGAGGCTTAGTGAGATTTGGAGATGACAAAGCTTATTCAATCAAAGGTAAGTGTACAATATCTCTTGATGGTAAGCATAACACTGACAATGTTTACTATGTTGAAGGATTAAAGTATAATCTTTTGAGTGTTGGTCAATTAGTTGAGAAAGGATTTCAATTACAATTCAAAAATGGAAAATGCAAAATCATGAATAGAACTAGTTTAGAAATTGCAACTAGTAATCAGACTAGAGGTAATATCTTTCACTTGAATAATAGTAAAAAGACATGCTTAATTGCACATATAGATGAAATTTGGTTGTGGCATAAGAGACTCTGTCATGTAAACTTTGATTGCATGGTGAAGATCAGTACTACTAAGGCAGTTAGAGATTTACCTAAAATTGTCAAACTTTAGAATACAGTATGTAAGGAATGTCAATTTGGAAAACAAGTTAGAGCTAGTTTCAAAAGTATTCCAGAAAAATCCAATAATGCTCTTGATTTGATTCACACTGATTTATGTGGTCCAACTAGAACTAAAAGCTTACAAGTTGATAGATATTTCATGCTAATCATTGATGACTATTCTAGAATGTGTTGGGTTACTTTTCTCAGAGAAAAATCAGAAGCACTTGGAAAGTTCAAACTGTTCAAAGCAATGGTAGAAAATGAAACTAGCAAGAAAATCAAATGTTTAAGATCAGATCAAGGAGGTGAATTTACATCTAAGGAGTTTAATACATTCTGTGAAGTAAATGGAATTAGAAGACAACTATCAGCACCTCGGAAACCACAGCAAAATGGAGTTGTTGAAAGAAAAAACAGAACTATCTTGGATGCAGCAAGAAGTATGTTATCAGAAGAAAACCTACCACATGTATATTGGAGAGAGGTAGTCAGTACAGTGGTCTATACATTCAACAAATTTCACATCAAAGGTGAAACTAGTAAGACCCCTCATGAACTATGGTTTGGTAATACTCCTACTCTTAAGTATTTCAGAATTTTTGGAAGTAAATGTTATATCAGAAGAGATGAGTACATTGGCAAATTTGATCCTAAAAGTGATGAAGCAATATTTCTTGGTTATTCATCTAAGACCAAGGCATATAGATGTTTTAACAAAAGATTGCAGAAAATTGTTGAAAGTAAAAATGTAAAGATTGATGAACAATTCAGAGGAACTTCAAGGTATATAGACTCTGAACCGGAAACATAAATATTGACAAATGAACCTACACTAAATCCACCGGTACAGAATGAAGATCCAGTTACCCTGGTATCATCTGAGGATTACCCAATAACTAAGGAGCAACAACAAACAAAGACACCCCAGTATGTAAGACTGAATCATTCTGAAGATCAGATAATTGGAAACAAGTTTAAAGGAGTTATGACAAGAGGAAGATTGGAAAATGAAGAGGCATGTCTTATTTCTCAAATTGAACCATCATCTGTTAATGAGGCATGTGAAGATAAATTTTGGATTAAAGCTATGGAAGAAGAATTAGAACAAATTGAGAAAAACGACACTTGGACATTAGTTCCTTGGCCTAAAGATAAAAATGTAATTGGAACCAAATGGGTTTTCAGAAACAAACTTAATGAAGATGGTAAGGTTGTCAGAAATAAAGCAAGGCTAGTGTGTAAGGGATATTCTCATAAGGAAGGAGTTGATTATAATGAAACCTTTGCACTGGTAGCTAGAATTGAGGCAGTCAGATTATTTTTGGCTTTTGCAGCACACAAGAAATACAAAGTTTATCAAATGGATATTAAATGTGCATTTTTGAATGAAGATCTTGAAGAGGAAGTGTACATTGAACAACCTGATGGATTTTCTTTGACAGATGACAATGATATGGTTTGTAGGTTAAGAAAAGATTTGTATGGATTAAAACAAGCTCCAAGAACTTGGTATGCAAGATTGGATAAGTATCTTTTAAAGATTGGTTTTACTAAAGGAAATGCAAACAACAATTTATATTATAAAGTAACTAATGATGACATCTTGATTATAGAAGTATTTGTTGATGATATAATCTTTGGAGGAGAAGATGGATTATGTAAAGAATTTTCTATTAAAATGCAGCAAGAATTTGAAATGTCTATGGTTGGAGAAATAAAATTCTTTTTAGGATTGCAGATTTCATAGACTGATAAAGATATATTCTTGAGTCAATCCAAATACTTAAAAGAGTTACTAAAGAAATTTGGGATGGAGAACTCTAAACTGGTAAGCACACCTATGACAACAAATGACAAATTATCACAAAGAGATGAATCTACACCTGTTAATCCAACTAGATACAAATCTATGATAGGAAGTTTACTGTATTTGACACAAACCAGACCTGATATTATGAATGCAGTATGTATTGTTTCAAGATTTCAAAGTAATCCTAGAGAAAATCATGAATCAGCAGTAAAAAGGATTTTCCGTTACTTACAAGGCACTATAAATCTTGGATTATGGTACCCCAAAGATGAAAACTTTGAATTATGTGCATACACAGATGCAAATTGGGCAGGAGATGTGGATGATAGAAAAAGCACCACCGATGAAGCATTCTTTCTTGGAAACAAATTAGTTTCTTGGTTGAGTAAGAAACAAAGTTGTACATCTTTATCAATAGCAGAATCAGAATATGTTGCAGTAACAACTAACTGTACACAAGTACTATGGCTTCAACAAATATTGAAAGACATAAAGGTAAAATGCAAGGAACCTATTACTATCTATTGTGATAACATTGCAACAATTGATATATCTAAGAATCTGGTATTACTTTCTAAAACCAAACATGTTTCTATCAAACTAAATTTTCTAAGGGAAAATGTTGAAGCAAAGGAGATAAAACTGGTTTATGTGAATACTAAAGAGCAGATTGCAGATATTTTCACTAAACCTTTGCCTAAGGAGACTTTTGAATATCTCAGAGATTAGCTTGGAGTCATACCACCACCAGTAGAGACTTAGATAGTTGATGATTGACATCAACCAACAGAATTAACAGATAAATCTTTTTTTCCAGCTTTGATGGGAAGCTACTTCTCAGGGGGAGTAGTTGGTATATTGAATTGATTGGTATTTTATATATGAACTTGGCTTGGTAAGATGTTTTGTTGTAACTTTGGCATTTGATGTCAAAGGGGGAGAGATTGGTATGGAAAAACTTTGAAAAACACAAGGAAAACACATGTTGCTCCCAGGGGGATAGATTGTTGTTTGGGAGAGATTATTACTCTTTGTATCTGTATTTTGATTTCTGGTTATGATCTTTTTGGAGATTATTGGTTTTTGGTATTTGGCATTTATGTTTAGGCACTTTGATGGTTTTTCCATCTTGTGTTGCCATCGATGCCAAAGGGGGAGATTGTTGGTATTTTGGTATGGTTTTGTCATTGATATCAACACCTACTAAACACTTATCAACTCTGGCACTTTGGAGAATCAACAACATTCACCGGCAAGCAAGTGACTCATGCACAATCATCGGTATCTAGTACACCGGCAAGATATAATGATCACCGACACTTGGAACGATATGGAAAACACTTGGTAATGTCAAAGACATCGTTTGGACATCTTGTCCTGGAGTTTTGTTTATTGATATATTCATATTTACATATTTGTTGTTACCAAAAAATAGGTCCAGGGTTACACCAGCAGGATTATCTTTTCCAGATCAGCACAACATGCTATGGAGATGATTAATTATTGTTGTAAATGCATTAAGATGACATGTTCAACCGGTTATTGCATTGGATATTGTATTGTTTGTAAAATATTTTTATTGTAATATCTTGTAGAGCCGACCTACTAAAATTGGTCTTAGGTTATGGTATAAATGTAAGATCTTATTTGTAAGATCAGATGTGGAAAGCAAAAAAGGATTGTGTGAAGGTATATGCGAGAATAAGAAGAGCTATACACGTATACATCATTTGAAGATTGAAGGAGGGTTTTTGTGAAGACAATCAGAACTACACTGGTACTGAATCCAGCATATGAAGATGCTATTTTGTGCAATACATTCTTATTGGATTTAACCATCCAACTGTAGTCAGTGTGACTCCCATTTTGTGTTTGATCAGTGAGCTCTAGGCGCTTGGCCTTTCTACATGTGCATACCCCATTTATGTACACTTACTATCTACAGTAGTATCATCTCATTGTGGCTAAGGTTTCCCACCATAGTTTTTTCCCTTACAGGGTTTCCACGTACAAATATTGGTGTTATGTGTTGTGGATGACTTTGTGTTTATGTTTCATGAACTAATCCTTACTGGTATAGCAATTAACTGTTAAAATTGTCTACGAGCATATTGAACTGGTTTACTAGTATTAAGCATAAAGTTGGTTAAGTTGGTTTTGGTTTGAATTTATTTGACAACTAATTCACCCCCCCCCCCTCTCAGTTGTCTCCGGGACCTAACAGGATCAACATGTGTATTTTTGGCTCATAAAGTATATTTTAGTTCAGGCTGACTTGGTTCAAACTTTCACGATCTATCTTGTATATAAGGATGAATGTGATTGAGTTAAGTGTGTGATGAGATGTGGAATGTAGATGCATGATGCAAAGATAATTAGTGAGGTTCAATGAAGTGCAAAGAAGAAGAGTTGTGTTTGAATGATATGAAAGTTGTGTTTAGACCGTGGCAAAGATATGAGACATAGTGTTGGCAGTCGAGACCAGAGTTGTGTGTGTTATGATGTTGGTCACTTGATGCAGAGATCAAGGACAACTTCATGATCGAGAGATCCTTCTTTTCATATTATTTTTGTATCTTTCTTCAAGTGCATTTAACTTCAAGTTTTGCAAGTCCTCTTTTGTATCCTACGCCATGAGCAGTTAGCCTTGCTTTGCACGTCCAGAGTAGTTAGGTTTTTTCTTTGTAATCTGATATACATAGTGGATATATTTTGTGGGTAGGTGCTCATTGTGGTTTTTCCTTGTTTGTCTTTTCCACGTAGAAAATATTAGTGTTCATGTGTTGGATGTGTGTTGAAGTTTAATTGTTTATGTGTTGCATTTAATTTTTGTTTTGGACTGATTCACCCCCCTCTTAGTCCTGCCTTGGGTTCAACAATTAGTATTAGAGAAAGGTTCCTCTTGAGTAAGATTAATCACTTGAGGTAGATCTAGTATGGTGCATGGCGTGAATTACAAAGTTTCAATCTTTGATGGTACAAACTTTTTGTACTAGAAGGAGAGAATGGAGTCGCATTTGGAGATATTGTAGAATGGAATTTGGGAAATCGTTTAAATTGGATATACACCTCTGTAGGGTGATGCTCAAACTTTGGATGAGATAAAGTTGAAGGAAACTAATGCGAAGGCTAGAGCAATAATTTTTAGTTGTATAAGTGATTCGGTGTTTGGAAAGGTAAAAGGATTGAAGGAAGCAAAAGATGTATGGGACAAGATGTGTTTGGCATATGAAGGAGATCTGAAGACAAAGTAGGCTAGGTTGATGAATCTAAAGTAGAAATATGAGTTTGGAAGATGAAAGTGTTGAGAACAATATTCATAGAGTGATTGATCTTGTTGATGGTATTAGAGCTATCAGTGGACATTTGAAAGAATGTGATGTTGTTCATAAGATCTTGCCGAATTTCATAAATCCTACAAGCCATAAAGATGTGTTATACAAGAGAGCAATGATTTGAGTAAGTATACAATTGATCAACTTATTAGTACTTTAGCAGCCTATGAGGTTTTAGAAATGGAGGAAGAGAAAAGAGAAAAGAAAGAAGCAACATTTAATGTTTCAAGGCATGATGATCCACAATGTAGTAGAGATCTAAATGAAGCTGAAACAAATTTTGTGAGAAGATTACAACAAGGTACTGAAAAATATAGAGGTAAGTTACCTCTGAAATGTTTTTGTTGTGGTAGAATTGGACATTATGCTTCTAATTACACTTGCAGAGAAGACTATAAGAGGTCAGATGATGATGAGAAGAAAAAAAGGTTTAAGAGACACAACTTTAACAAAAGAGAGAAGAGGGTCTTATGTTATATTGAGGAACAAACATCCGAAGATGAAGCTGATGATGATTTGAATGAAGAATCCATGTTTTGGCAATTGAAGATAAAGAGGATGCTTTGAAGAAACCGAAAGAAGAGAGAATAGTTAAGACTGCATTGCATGCTAATATAGAACTGAGTAAATGGATTATACACTCCAGATATTAAAATCATATGATCGATGATAAAGATAGGTTTATTAATCTCAAGAAGTATGATGTAGGATCAAGGAAGTTTTCTGGAGAAAATGGTGCAACTATTCGAGGTATTGGAAGTGTTTCTATTGATGGTAAGCATAAAATTGGTGATGTTTATTATGTTGAATAATTAAGACATAGTTTGTTAAGTGTTAGTTAGGTGTGTAGAAAGGGATATGAAGTTTTGTTTAGTAGCACTAGATGTATGAGCTAAAAAGAGAAGATTGGTAAAAGAGTTGAAAAAGGTGTTAGAATAGGTGGAAATGCATACTATATCAAGGATAGAAAGGAGATTAAATGTATTCTAACATAGAGTAATAAATGTTGACCGTGACACAAAAGAATTGGACATGTCAATTTTGATAAGATGATCAAGATTTGTAGATCTGGAGTTGTTAGAGATTTACCTAGACTTGTGAAGCCTACTAATATTGTGTGCAGAGAATGTATATTGGGAAAGAAAACAAAGAGAAGATTCAAGAATAAGGAGTATTTTACATCGAAACCACTAGAGTTGATTCATACATATTTGTGTGGACCTATAAGAACAAGAGCTTTGAATGATGAAAGATATTTCATGTTACTTATTGATAATTTCTCTAGAATGACTTAGGCTACATTTATAAAGTATAAATCAGAGGCTTTTGATAGATCTAAAGTTTTCAAATCCATGGTTGAAAATCAAGTTGATGCTAAGATTAATAGTGTAACATCAGATAGAGGAGGATAATTCACTTCATGGGAGTTTGATATTTTTTGTGAAATTCATGGGATTAGAAGGCACTTTTCTGCTTTGAGGACTCCTTAGCAGAAAGGTGTTGTGGAGAGGAAGAATAAGACTGTTATTGATATGGCTAGGACTTTGTTAAAAGATGCTAATCTAGCTAATGTATATTGGAAAGAAGCAATGCATACTGTTGTGTATCTTTTTAATAGGGTGTAGATTGGAGTAAATCATAACAAAACACCCTATAAGCTATGGAATAGAAGACTGCCTTCTATGAAGTACTTCAAGATCTTTGGAAACAAATGATATATTAGAAGATATGAGGACAATATTGGGAAGTTTGACTTCAGAGTATATGAAGAGATCTTTCTGGGATATGCTAGAAATAGTAAGGCTTACCAATGTTTCAACAAAAAAACTGAATAGAATAGTGGAAAGTACAAATGTGAAGGTGTGTGAAGAAAAAAATCAGATTGAACTTAATACTGAAACCTGTATTGAGATTGTTCCAGCAGTTATAGAGAAGACAAGTGATCCAAAAGAAAGAAAAGAGAAGGAAACAAATGATGAAGAAGAAGAAGAAGAAGAAGAAGACTCAACGAAATTTCCTGCTAAATATGTTTAGAAGCATCATTTCGAAAATCAAATAATTGGAGACATGACAAAAGGTGTTCAGACAAGAAGGAAGATTGAAGAAGCTCGTGAACAAGCCAATTGTATTGTTTTCTATCTATGACTAAGCCGAAGACTTATGAGGAAACAAGTAAGGATGAAAGTTGGGTAAAAGAAATGGAAGGAGAATTAAATCAGATCCAGAAGAACAAGACTTGGGAGCTGGTACCTAGATCGATGGACTAGAATGTAATAGTAACTAAATGGGTATTCTAGAATAAGTTAAATGAGAAAGGACAAGTGAGAAGGAATAAGAAAGATTGGTATGTAAAGGATATTCTCAAGTAGAAGGCATATACTTTGAAGAAAAATTTTCTCTAGTAGTAAGGATGGAAGCTATACGCATGTTTCTTGCATTTTCTGCTTACAATAACTTTAAAGTTTATCAGGTGTATATCAAATTAGCATTTTTGAATGGAGATCTAGAAGAATAATTTTACATTGAGCAACTAGATGGTTTCAGATTGACAGTGGATCTTCATCTGGATATGGTGTGCAAACTGAAGAAAGATTTGTATGGTCTTAAATAGGTATCGAGGGCTTGGTATGAAAGATTGGATATGTACTTGATTCAACAAAACTTCAAGAATGGTACAACAAACAATAATCTTTATTTCAAGATTGATGGAAACAAGATGTTAATTGTTATAGTTTATATTGATGATATTATATTTGGAGGAGACAATAGTTTATGTAAAGAATTTGCTAGAGAGATGCAAAAAGAATTTGAAATGCAAATGATTGGTGAGTTATTGTTCTTTCTTGGGTTGTAAGTTATTCAATCAGAAAATGGAATTTTTATCTCTCAGAGAAAGTATGTGAAGGAAATGTTGAAGAAATTTAGTTTTGATGGTTGTAAACTGGTTACAATCCCTTTAATTGTTGGAGCACAAGTTGAGAAAAGATGATGAGTCTCTAGAGGTTGAAGAGAAGAAGTACAAGTTGATGATTGGTGGATTGTTGTATTTGGTTGTGTCCAGACTAGATATCATGTAGGCTATTTGTTTGGTATCTAGATTTCAAGAAAATCCAAAGGTGACACATGAGAAAGTTGTAAAGATACTTTTCAGATATTTGAAAGGTACTATGGATTATGGACTTTGGTACAAAAAGGTGGGGGTTTTATGTTGAAAGAATATCCTGATGTAGATTGGGCTAGAAAGTTTTGATGACTAGAAGAGTACTAGTGGTAGAGCATTGTTTTTAGGGGACAGATTGGTCTCCTGGTTCAGTAAGAAACAAGATCCAATTTCCCTATCTATAGTTGAAGTAAAGTATGTTACAATGACATCTTGTTATACTTAGGTAGTGTGGATGAGAAAAACTCTTAAGGATATCAAGGTAACATATGATGAAGCAATTCCTATTATGCATGACAATACAAGTGCAATAAACATTTCAAAGAATCTACTTTATGCATTCAAGAACAAAGCATAATTCAATTAGATATCACTACTTAAAGGAGAAAGTTGCTAAGAAGGAAATTATATTGGAATACATTTCTAGGAAAGAGAAAGTTGTAAATATTTTCATGAAGGCATTGGCAAAGGATGCATTTGAGTTTCTTCAAGAGAAGCTTGGGGTTATTGCCCCTCCTTTTTCTAGCTAGGTGCATTATGGGGATGCATCTATCTAGGGGAAGATTTCATGAATATTTCATTTCTTTGATTGATGTTGTGGCTTCTCTTAAGGGGAGCAGTGATGTGTGCAATGTTGGTGTGACCATTGTCTTTGATAGAAAAGGGGGAGAGATTGAGTAGTTCTAAGAGAGTGATTGAGAATAGACTGAGTAGTACTTTTGATATGGGAGAATTTGAGTAGATTTAGTTTTTGGAGAGATATTAAGCAATATTTGAGTTTGGTCAAGTGTTGTCAAGTGTTGCCATCAATGACAAAGGGGGAGATTATTGGAAGTATGTGTTGTTGTCATTGATGCCAAACTTGTTTTTTCAGAACATGGCATTGGTCCAGAATGTCTATGGTGTAGAGATATCTTGTCGTGTTGATGTTGCAGGTGTTCATTGTTTATTCCAAAAGTGTTTGGGTCCAAAAAGTGTTGCTAATGTTTTTTTATTATGGTTATCTTTGTTGGATATAATTTTGGTATCATGGATATGATTGTTTTGTGGTCCAAAAATATATTTGTGTTCTTCACCTGTGCTATAGCATTGTTCAATGTTGGTTGTGATATTCTATGTTTGATCTATCCTTAGGTCTAAATATGGGTTGTGGAAGATTGTTAGATGTGTTATGGGTCTCATCATATCATGTGGAGATCCAGATTTGAGTTGCTTACATTGGAGAATATGTTTTGACTGTTAATTTCTTATATAAATGTGTAGCATGTGGACATGTCATTGGTTATGTTATAATGATTGTGGATTGGTGAATTAATCTTTGGGAGATGTGTTTTGGTCCCCTCTTTCTCTTGGAGTGGATCAATGTGTGTATTTTTGGTCTGAAAAGTATATTTTAGTTCAATCTGACTTGGTTCAAGCTTTGATGATCTATCTTGTATATAAGGATAAATATTATTGAGTTAAGTGTGCGATGAGGTGTGAAAAATAGATGCATGATGTGAAGATAATTAGTGAGGTTCAGTGAAGTGAAAATAAGAAGATTTGTGTTTGAATGATATGCAAGTTGTGTTAAGACTATGGCACAGATATGAGATTGAGTGTTGGGAGTTGAGGTTTGAGTTGTGTGTGTTTTGATGTTGGTTGCTTGATGCAGAGTTTAAGGACAACTTCATGATTAGGAGATCCTTCTTTTCATATCATTTTTGTATCTTGTCCTGAGTTCAGTTAGCTTCAGGTTTTGCAAGTCCTCTTTTGTATCTTGTGCCATGAGCAGTTAGCCTTGGTTTGCAAGTCCGAAGTAGTTAGTTTTTTTCTTTGTAATATAATATACATAGTGGATATATTTTGTGGGTGGGTGGAAACCGTGGTTTTTCCTTGTTTGGGTTTTCCACATAGAAAATCTTGGTGTTCATGTGTTGGATGTGTCTTGAAGTTTAATTGTTTATGTGCTACATTTAATTTTTGTTTTGGACTGATTAACCCCCCTCTCAGCCCTGCCTTGGTTTCAACACAACAATCTAAAAATATATCACTTATATTCTTGTCCATTGGTACTATACATCATGTTACTGAAACATTGAGCATAATATTTCACGTTCTTCTATAAATCTACCATGAGTAGACTCAACTAGTCATTAAGATAGATGTATTTATTCTCATGTGAGAAAATATATGATTAGAAATATTTACTATACTAATATGTTGAATAACCATTTTTCATATGAAATTTTTGCTTCTCCTTCACTAATGGAGTTTAAGGCACATGTTTTAAAATTATGATCTAGTGGAGGTGGCTCGTTACTATATTTATGACCCTTCCAAACTACATGCTTCACCCCTTTTAATGAGGACAAGTTACTAGTTAGGTTTTTCATAAAAAAGATAGAGTGGTCACATATTAACAAATATTTATTCATTTCCACATCATTTTATCACTTCTTTTTTTGATTTTTGTAATGATTTCATGAAAAATCAATTATAATATTGAACCTAAGACAAGTTACCAACTCATGCAAAATCAAACAAGAGGAAAAAATCCAATTAATGATTATATTTCAATATTTCAATCTTTGATTATTAACATGACTTTCACAGTAGATGACTATGAGCTTCAAGGTTTGATGACTTGCTTCCACATATATCAAAGGGCAAGTGTTTTACAAGCCTTATCCCGCACTTTTAAATATGTGTGTTAATAGTGTGGATAAATACAATAATTACTTAATAGAAGATCCACCTTTATATAATTATATTTCTAAAACCCCTTAACATTCTCAAGACATATCATTAGTATCAAATTTAGAAAGTGGGGGCAATATGAATGAATATATTGATTCTCATAGTAAGGATTATCATGAACATATAAATCCAATAAGATTCAAAGAGTTCATTATATTGGAGAAATCATCACAAGTTATACTTGAACATGTAGACACCCAAAATTGTCATGTCTAATTAAATAAATATTTTATTTATTTAATTATCTAAGCCTAATTCTTCTATTAATTAAATAAATTTTTATTTATTTAATTAATTCATTTATCTTCTTCTAGCCTTATTTCTCATTTAAATAAATACATTTATTTATTTAAATTATCCCTTTCCTAAATTAAATAAATATTTTATTTATTTAATTGTCCTACTTCTTCTATTAATTAAATAAATCTTTATTTATTTAATTAATTGATTATCTTTTTCTACACATGACACATGTCATTCATCTCTTAATTCATACACTACCTACCTCTTTCATTATTTTGGTATTTCTTATACCTACCCTTTAATCTTAGCCGACCTCCTTTTTACACCTCTCAATCTTAACCCTCCATTTCTTATTGTGTCTTCTATTTAAGGAGATGCTTTCTTCATTGACAAACCCTAATGACAAACCCTAATGACTGATTTTGGAGGACTTGGCTACACTACAATTCTACTTGCAACCACATTCCGTTCTTTATTGAGCTCTTGTGCATACAAAAATCTGAGAGCAAGCATATCAAACAAGATCAATGGAGATAGGAAGAATGGAGATCAAAACCCTAGTGGACATGTGATGGTATAATCTTTGTGATTTTGAGTTATTTGCATTGTCTTAGGTTATCTTCATATGTTATGGTGGATCTTTGTTCATTGTTAGGCTAGGGTTTGGTGGTTGAATCCATTTTAGTCTTTCAATATTGTTGTTTATTGCTATCCATTTTCACCATATACATTTTGGCACGCCCGGTGGGACCCTTGTCCCTTTGCATTTAACATTTTTGTTGCAGATTTTGCATTTTTGAAGTTGCAGATCGGACGATTTCGACGACATTTTTGGTTTTTTCCGCGTCTGCGAGTGTTCGGATCGCGTTTTTGTATTTCAGAGGCGTCTGTGATATCTTGGATCGCGTCTGTGTTTCTGTCATTTTCTATTTTTGCAGGTTTTCGAAAGTCGCGTCTGTGATTCCGAAGCACGTCTGTGCATCATCTTATCGCGTCTGTAGCAGAAAGAGGCGTCTGTGTTCTTAGATCGCGTCTGTGAATAACAGAATCACGTTTGTGTCTGACAGACGCGTCTGTGTCTGGTATAACCGCGTCTGTGCATTCTGTTTTGCAAATTTTTCAAGTTTTTCGATTCGGGTTTTCGGATTTTGTACTTAGGGTTCCAGATCTGGTTTATTTTCGGCTAACCTTTGCAGATCTAGCTAACCTGGTTTGTGCAGCTTGCTTTGGAGGCAAATACGTTTTTGTTGAAGGCCCCTTTTCACAAAGTCTTTTTGGGTTTTCTAAAAATTTACCTAACTTGTGTGCTTGCAGGAAGGGGTTATCATTTGAAACAACCCAAACTACTAACAATTTTGTTGCAGGGCCTTAGCTAGGGTTTTTTGTAATTTTATTGTGTACCTTGTTTTCATAGCTTAGCAAACACTTCAATTGGTGCACTAAAATTGAACCATTGTCTTTTGTGTCTTGAGCAATAGGCTCTTCTTGTTTACTCTTTAGAGGGCCTGTCTTCCCGTGTGGTCATTAGGACTACTAGTGAGAAGAGAACGACCCAAGTGGTAGCAAAAGAAAAGCCATCTTCTTCCAAGCCACTATAATCAAATGTATTCATGGTGAAAACTATGAATAACGTGTGCTGATTAGTTCATACCGACACTATGTCTCCCCATAAACCCGTTTGATCAAATTTATTTGATCATTTGTAGGGCGTAACCCCTACCGGCTGGGAGCCTTCTGTATTTACAGAGCTGAAAGTGCCGCATGTATGGCCACACGAGCGGATGCCCTTACTTGCACCTCATTGTTTTAGATGCCCAAATCCTTCTAGTTGTTGAGGCAGGAGGTCGGACCTCTGGTAGCGGCCCACACACATACGGTTCTTAGTAGAGATACAAAGTTCGCCATGGGGAGTTTTCATGGGGACTGATGCTTGGCTGACCCGAGAAGTGAGTGCCGAGGGTGGAGCCAGTGAGGTCAAGCATCTAAGTATCCGCTCTGAATAGCGTAGCCTCGAGGGTAAAACCCCATGTGGGATCAACAATTATTGTCCTGGCCAGCCATAAGAATTGTGCTTGACTTATGATAAACATTCAAACACTCAAAGACAAAACAGCAAAACATTGTGTCTTTTGTGTCTTCAAGTGTATGCAAAAACTTTTACATCAAACAACACACTTTTTGGAGTCTAAATAGTCTGCAAACATTGGGTCATCACCACTGTGTCCTCTTGTCACGAAAAACAGTCAAAAAATCAGATTTGGTCATAGCAAAACAAATTCACAGATAGGAAAGATTGTACTAAGGTTACAGAAACGCATCTGTGTCTGTTAAAACCGCGTCTGTGTCAGATAAACGCGTCTGTGAAGTACAGAATAGTGTCTGTGTTTTTATCAACGTCTGTGTCGAACAGAAACACGTCTGTGTCTGGAAATCACGTCTGTGAAGTATACAGGCGCGTCTGTGTCCACAATTGCAAAAAAAAAACTGTTACAGTCCCAGCAAACATCAACAGGAAAATCTCAGAATCACATCTGCGTCCAACAGAATAGCGTCTGTGTCTTAAAACCGCGTCTGTGAAGTATACAGAGGCATCTGTGTCAGGATTTGAAAAGTTTAACAGTCAAACAAACAAAGAAATCAATTTCGGCATATTTGAGCTTCCTAGGTTGTCTCTTCAGGTTTCATCTAGCATTCAGCCTGTTCTAAGGTCTTACACAGTCCATCATTGCTTCATACCTCATTTTACATTCATACTTGTCTAAACTTGAGTCAAAAGGTCACTTGCTTGTCCTCACTATACTTTGTCAACACACTACATACAACAACACTTTGCTAAGTGGTCCCTCATCAAGGTTTCTTACCTTTGGGTCTCATTTGGTCTTACTTAGAGTCAAGGTCAGCTTACCTCATCAAGAGAAACTATCCTCTCTTTGGAAGTCACACCTACTCTACTACATACATACTTGGTCTTACACTTTGGACATTGCAAGTACACCTCAAGATTCATTGACATTCCATACAACTCTTGGTCTTACATACTCTTGTCATTTTTCATCTAGTTTCTCACATATTGCTAAACACCTAGTTCATGGTTGAAACCCGTCTTCAAAAATCTAGGAGAAAAGCTAAAGAAGCTCAAAAATCCGCAAACATGAGTTCTTATGAGTATGACAATGATGTCTTCTACAATCCTGAGCACACTACATTACCAGACATGAATGTTTATAGACACAATCCAAATATGGAAAGCGCAAATGCTATACACAACGCTACACACAATGATAATGTGGACAATTCTTCAATACTATCAGCAGACATACAAGAATCTATAATGGATCCTCAATTCAATAGATTGGTTGAAGAGATAATGAGGAGAGATCGTCAATATTTCCTAAACATGATGGCACAAAGTGGAGCCAAAATACCGCATGATTTTGACTTATCTCAACTTATGGAAAGTCGACCTTCGCAACAAACTCAACATAACATGGATCAAAGGAGACCAAATAGTGGAGGACCCAATAATATGATGCCGGAGTCACCATCAGTTTTGCTTCAGAAACCAGCAATCCCACATACACAAGCTCAAATGCATGATACTTACACTCAAAGACCATCATGGAGGCCTTATGTTCAAACACATGCTCAAGATATGGGTCAACCAAGACAAATGGATACACAAGGACTTCCTCAAAACTTTGACACAAGAAGACCTCATGCCAAAATTGGGGGCAACACAATGGAAAATGAAAAGCCTATTGAATATGGTTTATACACACAAAACAGATATGGGGTCCCTCGGCAAGAAATTATGCCAAGTGCTCCATATATGTCGCAACAATATAGACCTCCATATGGACATGTCTACGATCAGTATCATCCATATATGCAACAAGTTCCTCCTCAAATGGGTGTTTCAAACATGGGATATGCTACAAGAAATCCATCTCCTCCCAAAAATAATTTGGAGCAACAAATTAGAGATCTACAAAAGAAAGTGGAAGACATGGGCACATCAAAACCCACATATACTATGAGAGATATATGCCCTTATCCATTTGATAAGAGCATTCCAATGCCTCCATTTCCTCCGCACTTTGTAACACCAAAATTCGACAAATATAGAGGGAGAGGAGACCCCAAGGCACACATAAGACAATTCTTCACAGCTTGCATTGAGGTAGCGGCAGAAGAAACATACTTAATGAGGTTGTTCCCACAGAGCTTAGGAGATCAAGTGATGGAATGGTTTTCTCAATTACCTCCTGGTATTAAGTCATGGGGCGACTTAGCAGAAGCATTCATTCAGCATTTTTCTTACAACATTGAAACAGATGTCTCAGTTACTACCTTGTGCAATACGAAACAAAAAGAAGGAGAATCTTTTGTGTCATTTTTACAAAGATGGAGAAACTTAGCTAGCAGATGCTCTTGTGAAATCCCGCAGAAACAAATGGTGGAGATGTTCACACAAAATGTTAACAAGGCTATTGGCTATGATCTCAGAAAAGCTTGTTTGTCTACATTTAAGGATGTCATTGAAAAGGGCCTAGCAACAGAAAAGGTCTTGATTGAACAAGGAGTTATCAAACTATTCAAAGAAAACAAAGAGGACTTCAAAGGAAAGGACAAACCAAAATTTTGGAACAAGAACAAGAACACAGTTAATGATGGTGTTGTGGATGCCAACACAGTGAGACCAAAGTTCGTCTTTTCTGGATCAAGTTCTACCAACAATCAAGTGAACAATCAAACGGCTGCTAAACCACGAAGGAAGTACACTCCATTGGGAGAACCACTTAAATCAGTATTCAAAAAGCTTGTAGCAAACAAGGTGATCACGGTCCCAGATTTTCCTCCATATGAACCAAAGGTAAAACCGAATTGGTGGAATCATGATGAATATTGCGAATTTCATAAGAGCAAGGGTCACAAGACAAGTAATTGCCATCGATTGAAAAACATTGTACAAGATCTCATTGACAAAGGAGATATTGAGATTGAGGGACATTCATCTAACCAAGAGCATGAGGTGTTTAAGGAACCATTCCCAAAACATGACAAGGGAAAAGGCAAAGTCACAGATGATCAAGCCAATTACACCAGAACATCTTACAATTATGATTCCACTATTAATCACATCTCAATGGACAATCATATATCTACCATTACTATCAAAAATAAAAATCCTGAGAATCCTCCTCAGCGACCTAAAATTGTCCTAAAAGGTGTGGGATCTTCGTCCACATCTACCTCCGAATGTCATGTTACAACCCGTCGAGGTAAGATCACATTGCCAGGTACCTCTACTAAGAATACCAATCTTCCGTCAACTAAGCCTGAGTACGATCTTGTAGAGCAATTAGGGAAAACACCCGCACTCATCTCTATTCTTGAGCTCTTACGTATATCTCCTGCACATAAAGCTGTCCTTGACAAAACCTTGAGAGATACTGCTGTCCCTACTGATCTGAACGTGGACCAGTTTCAAGCCATGGTGGGATACCTATCCGTTCCACACTCCCTCACATTCACAGAAGCCGATGACGCTTCCATAAGTCAGCCTCATAACGCACCTCTACATATTGAATCCTTCATACATAAACACCGAATAAAACGAGTCCTGATAGATGGAGGAGCAGGTCTTAATATTTGTACATTGAGCACCATCAGACAATTGGGATATTCTGACAAAGCTGTGAATGCTACAAACCAAATCACTATTAAGGCTTATGATGAAGAAGAGCGTTCGTCCAAGGGCACAGTCATCTTACCACTAAGAATAGGGCCAGTCACAAAGGACGTGATTTGTCAAGTCCTGGATCTAGACCTCACGTATAACATATTGCTAGGACGTCCATGGATTCATGAAATGAGGGCAGTCCCATCAACGTACCATCAGTGCATAAAGTTTCCTCATAATGGAGTCGAGGTAACGGTCAATGGTGATCCAAATCCATTCATATATTGCAATAACTTGAGATCACATACTGAGACTATCATTCCTAGCAATCGTGAGGCTACTCCTTCTTCAGCATATATTGATCCTGAGTCATTAAAGCCCTCGACATCCCAACAAGGTGAACTTAGAGCCAAGTTTCAAGACAAAGGCATGGGAGAATACACTCTGAATCAAACAATGTTCTTACGACAAGTCATGAACTCTCCCAAGGAATATGGGAGGCCACAGCCTAATAAGCAAATCTCCATCATGCTCCTCAAATGGGATCCTACCGTCTTTCAAAAATGGGGCGAACTAGAGGAAGAAAATTTATATAAAATGCTATATAAGGACGCTGAAGATGATACACATGATCAAATTATAATACCCTGTGAAAACTATGGTAAAGGTTTCAAAATTCTGCAGAGATTCGGGTATGATGGAAAAAGCCCTCTCGGACTATGCAAAGAAGGTGTCATGGAGCCTCTACAACCTGAGCTAACTACAAGAAGGGAACGCTCTAAGGGGCTTGGTTTTCTAAATCCCAAGATTCAAAACAAAAGAACAAAACAGATATGGCGAGTCAAAGTGGCTGAAGTTCAACAAGAGGATAATTATTCCACAGACTCTAATGAGTGGGAATGGGGTTCAGACAAATCCTCCAACGACTATGAACTCAATGAGACATTTAGAGAGCCAGATGAACCTACAGAGGAGGAGGAGTTTTACAAGAAATTCAGAGTTGGTCAAGAACCGACCCATAAGGATCCCGCACAAGCTTCGTTTCAAGGCCCTAGGTCAGGATCACATAGGATGAGGACACCTGTCCCTGAGGGTGCTACTAGTGATGATAATTTGGACTCACTCACGATCGAAACTGATGAGGAGAGTGCCATTGACGACCTCGATGACTATCTTGACATACCTGAATATAACCACATCTTCACTATTAGCCTTGCGGACTCTAAAAACACTAAAGACCTTCCCCTCGTTCACCCCCAACTCATTGACTGGGATCAGGATGGACCACCACAGTTTGATACATTTCAAAATGACGAAGCTATTGTTGATTATCTTGGCATTCGCGATGATCTTCCTCTTGGAGACCATAAAGCGGGGTACGCCATAGAGCTTAATAACATGGCATACTTTGGTGAAGGTGTCGGGCCTTCTAGTCGCAAAAATGTGAAAATAAAAACAAAACAAGGGTCTTATGGCGAAAACCACACTGTGGCGCTATCTGACTCTAAAAAAATAAAAAGAAAGGACGTATCTGAGGGTGAAAACCTCTCTGAGGCGCCCGAAGATGGAAGGCTTGACATTCTCCCAGCATCATACGAGGAAAAATCATCCATGTTGGTAGAGGAGACTATAAAGACAAACATTGGTACAGCAGAGGTTCCACACAACATATTTTTGGCTCAATCATTGACAGAGGCCGAGAAAGCAAGGTTCATAAGCTTCTTTAAGGAACGACAAGTCAACTTCGCATGGTCTTATGCTGATATGCCTGGACTAGACCCCGACTTAGTAATGCATCATTTAACAGTCAAACCGGGGGCAAAACCAGTAAAACAGAAATTGAGGAAAATGCATCCACAGGTGGCATTATTAGTCAAGGCAGAGCTGGAGAAATTACTAGATGTCGGATTCATACGCCCAATTGATTATCCTGAATGGATTTCCAACTTAGTACCTGTTAGCAAACCAGATCGCAGCATCCGAATATGTACAGACTTCAGGGATATCAACAAGGCTTGTCCGAAGGACGATTTCCCATTACCAAACATTGATTTAATTGTTGATCTCACAGCAGGCCATGAGATGTTATCTTTAATGGACGGATTCTCTGGATATAATCAGATCAGGATTGCACCTGAAGATCAACATAAAACATCATTCACTTGTCCATGGGGAACCTTCTGCTGGAATGTCATGCCCTTTGGGCTGAAAAATGCAGGTGCCACGTATCAACGAGCCATGACTACTATCTTCCATGATCTCATGCATGTAACGGTGGAAGATTATGTTGACGACCTTTTGGTTAAATCAATAGACAGAAATACACACTTGGATATACTTTCAGTTACTTTTGATAGGCTGGAAAAATACAAGGTAAGATTAAACCCAAAGAAATGTGTCTTTGGAGTAACCTCCGGGAAGCTCCTAGGATTCATTGTGTCTAAAAGAGGAATAGAAGCTGATCCAGCAAAGGTCAAGGCTATCTTGGACATGCCACCACCCAAGAATATCAGTCAACTTCGGTCTTTACAAGGGAGACTGCAGTCCATACAAAGATTCATAGCACAACTTGCAGATAAGTGCAATCCTTTCCAGCACCTGCTACACAAAAACATTAAGTTCAAATGGGATGAGAACTATCAACAGGCTTTTCAGGCACTTAAAGACTATCTTTTGAACCCGCCAGTTTTGATGCCACCAATTCAAGATCAACCATTGCTACTTTACATATCAGCTACTCCAACAGCACTGGGGGCACTCCTAGCACAACAAATACCTGACGACAAGGAAAAAGCAGTCTACTATATCAGTCGCACATTGGTGGGATATGAGCTAAACTACACACCAATTGAGCGTGCATGTCTCGCTGTGGTCTTCGCTTCACAAAAATTACGACATTATATGCTCACTCACAAGACTAAGTTGCTTGCCAGAATTGATCCACTAAAATATCTTCTCAACAAAGCTACACTTACCGGGCGGCTGGCCAAGTGGGTAATGATTTTGAGTGAATTCGACATTGAATACGTGGACAGAAAAGCCATAAAAGGACAAGCCATCGCAGATCAACTGGCAGATGCTCCCATGATAGATGATGTTCCTCTACAGTCAGAATTTCCAGATGAGTCCATTCTAACGATATCACCTGCAAAGCCATGGCAACTATACTTTGATGGCTCATACACACAGCATGGGGCAGGAGCGGGTATACTCTTTATAACTCCCCAAGGCGATTCTATACCAAAGTCATACCGCTTATCATTTCCTTGCACCAACAATATAGCGGAATACGAGGCATTAACAACTGGGTTAAGAATTGTAGTTCAGTGGAAGATCCAAGAACTTCGTGTTTTTGGCGATTCTCAACTTGTCATCCGTCAAGCAACTGATGATTATCAAACAAAAGATGAAAAGCTAATGCCTTACAAACAACTGGTAGATGATCTGAAACAGCACTTTGCAAAGATAGAGTTTGAGCAGATACCAAGAGAACAGAATCGTGCTGCTGATGCCATGGCTACAATTGCTTCGCTCATTGATCTGCCGCAAAATGAGACCTGCTATGAGTTCCTGGTTGACAACCTGCTGATTCCGTCATATGAGATCACTCCTACGGAAATGATATGTGTTGTTGGTCCTGAATCCCAGTTATATGGTTCCATATTCACATACCTTCGCGACAATATCTTACCTCCCGATCTATCGAACAACCAACGCCGCACTTTCATTCGCCAATCCTCCCGATATGTTATCCTAGCTGATATCCTATACCGACGAGGTCTAGATGGCACCCTCCTTAGATGTTTAGAGAGTGATGAAGCTCAGATTGCGTTATGAGAAGTACACGAAGGGATATGTGGTCCGCATACTAGTGGTCCTACCTTGGCCAAGAGACTCATCAGGACTGGATACTACTGGCCTACTATGGAAAAAGATGCATATCAGTTTGTCAAGAAGTGTAAGCAGTGTCAAATTCATGGAGACCTTATACATGCACCAGCACAAGAACTACAACCACTTGCATCTCCTTGGCCCTTTTGTCAATGGGGACTCGATCTCATAGGCAAGATTCACCCTCCTTCTTCCAATGGACATAAATTCATTATCACAGCCACAGAGTATTTCACAAAGTGGATTGAAGCTGTGCCCCTCACGCAAGTTACTGGGAAACAAATCGCTACTTTCATCCTGAACTACATCATTTGCCGATACGGGATCCCTACTTCCATTATCACTGATAACGGGCGTCCTTTCAAGAACCAGGATGTTCGTGAACTCTGTGCGCGCTTCCATATCTCTCATCGTTTCTCCACACCATATTACCCCCAAGGTAATGGCCAAGCTGAGGCGTCTAACAAAACAATTCTCAAAATCCTTAAAAAGACAGTCGACGACGCTGGCCGTAACTGGCATGTCCAACTCAATCCCGCACTTTGGGCCTATCGTACCAGTGTCCGCACACCTACAGGAGCTACACCCTACTCACTTGTCTACGGTGCTGAAGCCATCTTGCCCATTGAGGTCGAGTTACCTTCTTTACGGGTCTCTTTAAGAAACATAATCAACGACGAAGACTACAGGGTCTCTCGCTTACAAGAACTAGAACTGCTGGAGGAACGACGACACACTGCTTTTAATCATCTCAAGGCTTACCAACAAAGAATGAGTCGCAGTTACAATCACAAGGTCAAGCCTCGCACATTTGAGGTAGGTGACTTAGTCCTCAGAGAGAACCCCAAGAATCAGCAAGATAGAGAAAAGAAGGGCAAATTTGAACCCAACTGGCTTGGTCCTTACATCATCACAGCAGCATATGGATCTGGGGCATATCAGCTCTCAACTACAGAAGGTGAACCCTTGGAGGATCCTATCAACAGCATGCACCTTCGCAGGTTCTACACATAGCTTTTCAGAGCATCCTAATTCAAAAACACAAAAAAAATCAAAAATTTCAAAAACACAAAAAAAATTATAAAAAACAAAAAAATCGTTACTTGGTGAAAACCTGGCAAACAGGCGCCTTGTGACAACAAAAAAATTGAAAAATCGAGAAAAAGTAAAGAGAAATAATTTCGTCCAACGGTGAAAACCACTTCGGTGGCGCCCTAGGCAAGTACCATGGTGAAAACTGGGTTCCCAGCGCCATGCGTAGGGACTTTGCTCCTCCCTCCTTCAGGATTCACTTTCATCCTTTCACTTTGCACACACTCACAACTTATTCGCTCACAATAAACTTACCCATTTCCATCATGGCTTGTTATTGATCTACCTAAGATTGGTTAGCCATCCATAACCCTCCCTTTTCACTCCCTTTCCATCCATAATAAATCAGATCCTATCTGTGGCTAAGGCAAAATCCTACGTCTAGTGATGGGTGTGGAACTGAGAACATCACATGTTTCGAGGAGTACAGTTTCTTCCAGCTTCCTTCAGTCTATCCGCGCACAATCCGCAATAAAGCAACACCTGCATCGCAGATCTGCAATAAAGTTCCATCTTCTCCGCAATAAAGTATCAGTTTCATGGATTCAGTCAGTTTCAGATGAGATACAGCAGCAACAATGGGCTTCAATAAATCAAATCTTTCAACAGACTCAGACAACATATGGTTCAGTGCTATCTATCCTTTTTGTGAAAGTGAACATTGTGACCACAATCGAATAAGACTTAAACAAGTGACAAGAGACACTAAACTTGAGGACTACAGTGGATGTTGGTGTCGAGTCTTGGTTTTCTTTTGATTTTATCTTTTTGGTGACATGTCTTTTAGCTTTTCCAGGATGTCTTTGACTAGAGATTCTATCTCCAGGATGTCTTTGACTAGAAAGGCGAGGATGGGGTATCGTCACCTATTTGCATTTGCTGTCTGTAGATTGTCTTTTAGTAATGCTATGACTTGTCCAAGGATATGAGGACACTGTGAGTCTAGTATGAACTGGGGCATTCCTTGTTTGTGACTGTCTTATCTCCATGCAAACAGGTACAATGACTTTCTAAGCCGAACAAATGCCTCGATTGTCATAACCTATTCTGCCATAATAAAGCTCAATGATGATAATGCACAAGAAGCTCTTTCACGTTCATATCTTCTGTCTTCCAATCCCTTTTCTTGATTGACTTCCATTGTCCTTCTGAGTCCATGTAGCCTACTATCACATGACTGAGTATAATGACACACCAAAAAAATATTTGCATTTCATATAGTTACACCTGCATCACCACATATAAGCATTTCATACATACATATAGATATCACAATTGCATCACATCCTGCATACAACACATGTTAGCACATCTCACATTTTCATTATGTAAATAATCATTTGCATTATCATATTCATTTGCATCACATACATTCACATTTGCATCATGCATCACATATACAACATAAAAGAACAAAAATATATTTCATTGCATCATATAAGCATCCATATCATAAAACAGGTATCACATAAGAACATTTCATCACATAAGGTACACATGCATATAGCTGCCGCAAAGATGAATCATCTCATATATATAATCAAATGTGTCATAATACAATGATGTCAAAAGAATCATATGGCTACAAAAGAATCACCCGCAGGTGTCTACAATACAAAAATGATACATATACTGATACAATGGGAGCCCACTATAGCTATGAGGAACTCCCTCCCTCGGAGCCGCCTGGCCTCGACGGAGTCTGAGCTATAGATGGACCCGCCCCAGGATCCCCCTGTCTCTCTGGTGGTGGTGGAGGCCCCATGACCCCACCGCTGGATGCCTGTCTCCTGCGACTCCCTCCCGTAGCCATCGCTGTGCGCGACGATCTATGGAAGCTCCTAGCCCGCTGATCTGCTGGCACGGCTGCATAGTATAGATCCCTCCAGTAGGCGATCTCCTCTCCGGCTCGCAAAACATATGCGTAGCCTGCCCCTGCATCCTCTGCTGCCCGCCTCCCTGCTCTCAGAGCTATCTCGGCCTCTGTATATCTCTGGATGGCCTGATCCCTCTCCCGCTCTGTATCTCGGACCCTGATCCTGAGGTGGTTCCTCTCTCGAACCAAATCCTCAATCTCATCTGCCTGGCCCTGGCAGATCTCCCGCAGCCTAACCACCTCATCCTCCTCAGAGTCTCCGCTCTCCGTCCCTACCTGTGGCTCCTCCTCTACAGGTCCCTGTCCCTGTGCCTCTGCCTGCACCTGTCCCTGTGCCTGTATAGGTACCTGTGGCTGTACCTTTCTCTGTCCCTCTGGCTGCACCTGTCTCTGTCCCTCTCTGGGACCCTGTGCTGCTGGCACCTGTAGGGGCAGTCCACCCCGTCCTCTCACCACTGGAGCTGCTCTCTCCTGACCTCCCTCCCTCCGAGGTGCTACCCGTCTCTCTCCCACCACTCCCCTCCGCCTCCGCCGGCCCCTACCTCCATCCCCTCCTCCATCATCATCCTCTCCTCCACCCTCTCCATCCACTAGCTCTGCTGGATCTGTCAATCTAGGAAATGGATGCTCTGCCCAATACGCAGAGTACTCTGCGTCCATCCCTGCATCATCCACCTCTGGCCACATGTCCCATGGCATCGGCATCATCTCCGCTAGCTGCATCACTGCCTAATCATAGGATAGCAGTGGGCCAAACTGCACCTGATCTCTGACCGTACGGGCATACATGCCCGAGCCTCGTGGCATCCGCTAGATCCGCCCAAACTGCCTGCATACCCTGTCTACCAGCTGCCTCTCTAGAATATAGGGCATCCGCCCCATCAGATACCTGCTCCTAAATACATATGGTAGCTCCAAGGCATCGTCCTCCCACTCCTCGCATCCTAGATACGGCCTCCAGATCACCATGTCAATGTCATCAATAACTCTCCTCCAGTGCTCCAATCTCCCAATCCGAGGCTGGGATGTAATCATGGCATACAAGTGCACAAAACTTTGTCCCTGTCCTCTGCCTCTGAAGTGAATCGACCGTGTGATGGGAAGGTGCTCATAGGCCCACACCTACAAGAGAGTCACGCCGCAGCCCAAACCCACTGACCCGTGGTATACAAACTGATGCAGCTCATAATACAAATGTGCTAGGACACATGACCCCCATGCATACCTAGTGTGCTCTGCCATTAGCGTCTCCAAGGCCCCTCCCCAACCCACCGCCAATCCTCGTGTGGCCCTGTCTGGACACAAATATCCACTGATAACTCCCCCAACAACTGCCGGCAACGCTAATCCTGTGGCAGTCATGGTGTCCCAAGCTACATGACCTGCTCGCATCTCCAACTCAGGATCCTGAAAAACCCGTCTCAATGCCTCCCTGTCACCGTCACGGTCGTAGGGGATCAACTCTCCATCAATGGGAACATGCAGAATCCTATATACATCCTCTAATGTCACTGTCATCTCACCCATCGGCAGGTGAAACGTGCATGTCTCTGAGTGCCATCTCTCGGCCAACGCAGTCAGCAACCCCATATTTGCCCGAAACTCGGGCACATAGAGCATATGTGTGAGACCCATCTCCTCAATGGAAATCATATCCTGAATCGACAACTCTGGTCGCAGTCTCTGAGTCGATGGGAATCTCTCCCGTGACTCCAACATCGGCAAATACTCCTGCAGTCAAGCAACTCAATCATGTCAGTTATCGTGGCATTCACTGCTTATCACAAAATGCTACTCGCTACCTCAATGCATATGGTTATCTACCCTAGTGACACTCACTGTTCATCACAAAGTGTTGCTATCTATCCTAGTAGTGCTCCCTGTTCATCACAAAGTACTACGTGTGTGACATTCCCTGTTCATCACAAAGTGTCACTCACATTCGCACTCCCTATTCATCACAAAGTGCTGCCTATCTTGGTGCTCCCTGTTCATCACAAAGTGCCTTGATCTATCCTAATCTTCCTAGAGGACCTGCTTGAGTGTATCCTCTCAGCAGCTTATCCAATCGACAGCGTATGTTCATCACAGAACTGCCGATTTGACCTAAAAGACTAAAACCATGCATTTAAACACACAAACGCACATTTTACAACACACACGCGCTTTTAACTCATAAACGCGCTTATAGACTGCATAAACGCGCCTCTGCAACACAGACGCGCTTTCTGAACACAAACGTGCCTATGCCAGACACAAACGCGACTAGGGAACACAGACGTCCCTACATAACATAAACGCCCCTACAGGGCACAGACGCTTCTACAATTCGTAAACGCGTCCGCAATCAACACAAACGCGGTTCCAGGCACAGACGCGCCTGGATCCGACACAGACGCGCCTGTTGGACACAGACGCGCCTGGCGCTGACACAGACGCGGTTGCGCGTTTTTGCACTTTTAAATTATCCTATTCCTAGTGCATTTATTGCTCCTAAACATGCATTTATGACAAAACTCGAAATGCGTGAAAGTACGAGGAGGTTTTCGGGTACTTACCGGCTCTCCTGCATCGGCTGGTCGCTGGAATCGGCGGACACGGTCGAATTTATGAATGAATGCCATCGCTGCTGACTGCTGCTGCTCTTTTCTCGCTCTGCACTGTGATCTTCTAAGGGTGTGGATGACAATGAGGATGTCTTTTGCCCGTGGTCTATCTTATAGCCTACCCTAGCCCTCGCCTGCATTTTCCGGAGTCAGTATTCTTCATCCCGTGACTCTGTCACTCTATTTGCTCACCCATTCTCTCCCATCTTTCTTATCGAGAGATTGTCTGCAATCTTTTCAGACATTTTCATCCAATCTCTCGAGGGGGCATATAATTCCCATCCTGGGGCAACTCTGTATCAGTTCATCTTATCTTCTTTGAAACAACGCGACAAGCTACATTGTCTCAAAGAGGGGCAAAATGTAGACACCCAAAATTGTCATGTCTAATTAAATAAATATTTTATTTATTTAATTATCTAAGCCTAATTCTTCTATTAATTAAATAAATTTTTATTTATTTAATTAATTCATTTATCTTCTTCTAGCCTTATTTCTCATTTAAATAAATACATTTATTTATTTAAATTATCCCTTTCCTAAATTAAATAAATATTTTATTTATTTAATTGTCCTACTTCTTCTATTAATTAAATAAATCTTTATTTATTTAATTAATTCATTATCTTTTTCTACACATGACACATCTCATTCATCTCTTAATTCATACACTACCTACCTCTTTCATTATTTTGGTATTTCTTATACCTACCCTTTAATCTTAGCCGACCTCCTTTTTACACCTCTCAATCTTAACCCTCCATTTCTTATTGTGTCTTCTATTTAAGGAGATGCTTTCTTCATTGACAAACCCTAATGACAAACCCTAATGACTGATTTTGGAGGACTTGGCTACACTACAATTCTACTTGCAACCACATTCCGTTCTTTATTGAGCTCTTGTGCATACAAAAATCTGAGAGCAAGCATATCAAACAAGATCAATGGAGATAGGAAGAATGGAGATCAAAACCCTAGTGGACATGTGATGGTATAATCTTTGTGATTTTGAGTTATTTGCATTGTCTTAGGTTATCTTCATATGTTATGGTGGATCTTTGTTCATTGTTAGGCTAGGGTTTGGTGGTTGAATCCATTTTAGTCTTTCAATATTGTTGTTTATTGCTATCCATTTTCACCATATACAGAACAAATATTGGATCATCAACTTCTCATTTTTCCTATTTTTAAATGAATAGGATTGTATAATCATGTACCACATAAAGTTAATTATTTTTGTGCTTATCATTGCACAAATGGGCATTGTACATATCTGAGCATTGAAATCAAACATCAAATTCAAGATCTTATCAAAATAAGAAAGATACTCAAGTTGAGAATAATTAATCTCATGTACACATAATGAGCTCAATCATAAAATTAAATCATGAGGATTCCTCTATTGACAACTATATTGGTCATAATATACAACTTGTTGCAATACAAGAAGAAGGAAATAAATTAAGGCTTATGGACTCCAATACTTTGAGTCTTTGACAACCATTCTAGACTATAGGGGTTCCAAAGAAAAATTCTAATGCTAATAAACACAAAATGCATATATCAAGCCCCCCCCACAAACACAATAATAATGGCTAAAGAAGGACAAAATATAGGAACCACACTTTTCAAAGAAAAAATAATCAACATATATAATCTTCACCAAAGACATACATTATTTTGTCAACAAGCCAAACATATTTATTTTCTTATTTAATTTTGTATATTTATACTTAATTTTAAAATGCATTAGTCCTCATACCATAATTAGTTAATCTAGTTTAATTGATGTTGATATGTAATTATGTTATTTGATTAGTCTAGATTATGTTGCATAGTTCCATGGAGTCTCCAAATAGGGTATAGGGGGATAGGGCAACAATTATTGGTAATAGGTGGGCCAATGAACTAGATTTGGGTATATTGGGGGTGCTAGTGCAAATATATGCAATGCTTAATGATTAGTTATGAAAAAAATTATAAGGAATAATAGATAAAACTTTAAAATACTAAACACATTGCATTGATTAATAAAATTGTTTACCATTAATATACTTAGATTATATTTAAAATGATAATTACATTCAAAACTCAAATACAATTTTCCAATGGCTTAATGTCTCTAATAATTCTAAAAGTTTGTGCCAAACTCTTTATTACTCAAACTAATAGACTCCTCAATGTCAAGATTCTTCAAATCACTACCAACCTACCCTATTTATGTTGCATCACCATCAAATTATGCCAACTCTCCTGGAGCTACATCCCATCATGCTAGTAGACTCTCCTTGTATGTAAGTGTGTTGTAGTCAATGAGATGCAAGGAACTATGTATAACTACAAGATATTTTCCCTCCTTAAGCTAAGCATGCTCATCTTAATAGAATGGGTGAAGCTATAAGTAGACTAATTCCTCTCAACAATAGAATAACCAGAAGACTAGGATAAAAAATGAATGGCTAATTTGGTTGTTAAAGAAGAATTCCTATGCATAGTCCACCTCAAAATTGGATTCTCACATGCCATAGTCTCCCTATCTAGCATGGCCTCTTTTAAATATTTGCTAAGAGTGGAAACTTTTTAGCACACATTATAAATGGTGGTGACATCTATAGAATCATATAACCTTCACGAATCTCAACTTCAACTAAAGATTCTATATAAAGGTATTTGTGTTAGGATTTCACACATACCACTTTAGGTTTGATGCATATGCCACCATGTACAAGGGAGTGTTCGAAATTCCACATCTCTAATAAATGGGTTAAATATGTTTATCATAGAAGTAGAATATGGTATCTTTATCTTATACTATAACCTTTATTTGGATACGTATATTGTCAATACCCCCATACACCTCTCAAAGGCTAGGTACATTGGTGAACCCATATGTAATACAATTGAAGGCTAAACTAATGATGGATTAGGGCCTTGATTTGGGGTTAGTGGGGGATAGCAATGCAAATATATATCACCGAAAAATTAGTTATAAAAAATATATAAGGAATAACAAATGAAGCTTTAAAATATTAAACACATTTTATTGAATATAAAAATGTTGACCATCAAAATATTTATATTATATTCAAAATGATGATTGCATTTAAATATCACATATAATTGATTAATGCCTCTAATCATACCAAAGTTTATGACAAATCCTTATTACTTGAACTAATGGATCCCTCAAGGTCAAAATTGTTTAAATCAGTACTGGCCCACCCCATCTATGTTGCAACATCATCAATTTATGCTAGTTTCTTTGGCTCTACATCCCAATAGGCTACTAGATTCTCCTTGTTTGTAAGCGTGTTGTAGTCAATGAGATACAAAAGACTATGTATAACTACAAGTTTCTTTTCCCTCCTTGAGTTAAACATATTCATCTTAATGGAAGGGGTGAAGCTTAAAGTAGACTATTTCCTCTCAACAGTGGGAGAACTAGAAACCTAGGACAATGCATGGCTGGTGTAGTTGTCAAAGAAGTAGACCCATGCATAGTCCACCACAAATTCAAACCATCCTATACCATAATATCCCTATTTAGATTGACCTCTTTTGAATATCCTCTAATAGTGGTAAATTTTGACTACACATACAAATGGTGGCAACATCTATAGAATCATATGTACAGTCTTCATGAATCTTACCTTTACCTAAACATCTTCTAAATGGGTAATCATGTCAAGTCTTTGCACATACCACTTTAGGTAAAATGAATATGCAACCATGTTCAAGAGATTGTTGGTATTATCCCATATCTAGTAAATGATTGGTTGAATATGTTCATTATAAAACTCTAATGTGGCGTCTTTCTCCTGTAAACTGAAATTTGTTTGGCCAAGAATACTGTCAATACACTCATACAAATCTCCAAGGATAGAAGAATTGGTGTTCCCATGTCTAATGAAATTAGAAGCTAAAGTTATGAAGGAGATAATATATATTTTGCATTAAACCAAAAAGTGTCACTATTCATCAACTCCTTTATGCGTTTTTACCTTACTTTGACTTAGAATCAAACCATTAATTCCGCTCCACTATCATGGCCATTAGTTGCAACGCCTCTTACAACTCAAGCACCCTCTCCAAGAGAATGAATTATTCTACATAAGTTATCTTATAGGTTTTAGAAACCCATTAGAGAAGGTCCTAAATAGTGCATGTGAAGTGTGGTGGCTGTGATAAGCATTTGCACATCTCTAGCATCATTAATGATCTCTTTGATCCAATCATTTTTTTCCATATCCTCAAGTGCATTATTCATTATACATACACAAGAAGGACACCACCAACTATGTTTGTAATTATAGAAGAGATGAAGAGATGTTTACCGACCATCTTGACACCTTGGAAACATCCTCATCTTTAGAGAACAATTTTTGGGAGGTACATATTCTTGTAAAACACTAAAATTAACCTACATTAAAACAATACACATTTTTTAGCAAAACAAAAAAGAATTATATATTACTTGTAACTAAAAGAATTCTATGAGAAGGTACATTTGTGCAAAGAGATTTCCTTGAAAATCTCCTCTTTATTGTTGTACAAAGATTAACCTTAAAGAATTTCTTTAAAAGAAAATAAAACAAGTCTAATACATTAAACTAATACAATTTGATGAAAAAATTTCCAAATAATTTTTAAAAAAAAGAAAAAACTAATTCCATATACATTAATATATTAATTTTTTTGGCCTAACAAAATCTATGGGAAGGTATATTTGTGGAGGAGATTTCCGAAATCATATACCTAAATAAATAAATAATATGGGGACAAGCTCATCGTGGATTCCACTACATTCAGATATTAGGGTTTTGAATTGGGGCATAATTTAATATTATGAGTTGGGAAAACTAAAATAAAAATGCACGTGGTCAAGCATTCCAAGGTTACGAATTTAACCCTAATAAATGAACTGACCAGTAGGGCGGGTAAAACAACAAGCAAAGCACATGGGCTCCAAATACCAAAGTCGAAAAAACAAAACAAAACAAAACATCCCGTCTCAAATTTAAATTCCGCCGCCGATAAACATTTTACCGGCGCCGGCAAACATTTTTCAGCCGTTTGTGGTCCACCGACTGGACCCCGGTCAACAGGTATCTTGTACGTCAAAGCAGGCCCCACCGCAGCGGATATTTTTCGCAAATCTGATTGTGCACCTACTTTAAGACCTGCAGTAGCCAGTAGGTACTTATACTTTATATTTGAATTTTTAAATTTTTTTTTTATCTCGTGTAAAACGCAACCTCACCTGCTTTTTGTACTTTTTACCGTTTACAAATTAAGTTCGTACCAAAGGCATTTTTTTTCCCTCCCTACGCTTTGTCCGCATGTATATCTCTAAAACTTTTTACCCGCTCCGGTTTAAATTGGCGATGACCGATTCTTGCGGTATTTTGAGTGAAATACGGCGGGCGCGGCAAGGCAGTTTTAGGGGTGTGTGACTGGCAATAGCAGGTGGACACATCCCTCCTTTCTTATAGGGAATGGGAATAGCTAAGTATATCGAGAAGGGAGTTCTCGAGAAAAGTAAGTAATTGTCTTTTGGTTTGGGTTTTCCCAAAATAAACAAAACTACTATTTTTTTAGGGTACACGTGGCATTTTCTCCTCTAAAGTTTTTGTAGACCTAATGTTTTGCATATACACAATGTGTATATACCTACACTGCTCTTTGACCATTTGAAAGGTTACTTGCTACCCACCCTCACATGCGCACTGTTTAGAAATCTGCACTTTTTGCGGATGGAAATTTGTTGCCTATTTGTTCTTTCCCTTAATTGAAAAAACAAGGATATGCTAGCCCCTAAACAATTGTTTTAAGTACAAAATTATGAATTCCTTTTTCAACTTCAAAGTTGAACCGCCCCACAAACAAGTAAGAGCACTTTGCTAGGTTTTCTAGGCAAATATGGTCAGCACAATTTTTTTTGTTTTGTTTTGTTTTGAGGGTTAAATTTGGTTTAGTAGTTTGATATGGGCACACGAGCCATAGGTCATAGGTTGAATTTCTTTGGTTAAGAGTCAAAGACTGAACCAAAATCGCTCTAGATACGATCTTGATCACATCTTGTCAAGTGTCCAAGGGCTTACACAAGCAATATTTGAACCTTGGACTTGGTGGGTTCAATCAAACCATTTCTACTCCTTCAACTTTCTAGTAAATCCTTATGATGGTTCATAGAGTGTGATCCCAAATGGTGATACAAAATATACACAATGGATCATAGAGTGTGATCTGAAAGGACTTGATCCTTGTTGGGCTCATTCAAACCATTTCTACTCCCACAACTCTCTAAAAAATCCTCATGATGGATCATGGAGTGTGATCCCAAATGGTGATACAAAAATATACACAATCAAATATGGAAACCGCAAAAAAGAACCATTCAACTTCACCAAAAGGATCATTTTGATTTTTTTTTTCTTTTTCTTTTTGTGTATCTATATTGATAATGATTTTAAGATAAGAAGACTCACAAATTATACAAAATATTTTTAATTAAGATATTTTAGTATTTTAAGTAAATTTTGTTTGTTTGTTTCTCAAGGTTTTTGGGAATATATAAAGTTGTTTTTTTATTCATTTATTATTGTTTTCACTAATTATAATTATAAAGATATACACACAATCAAACCCAAAACTTCAACAAGAACCATTCAACTTCATCAAAAGAATCATTTTTTATTTTATTTTATTTTTTTATTTTTTTGTACTTATATTGATAATGATTTTAAGGTAAGAACACTCACAAATTATATAAAATATTTTTAATTAATATATTTTAAGATTTTCAAATAAATTTTTGTTTGTTTGTTTATGAAGGTTTTTGGGAATATATAAAGTTATTTTTTTATCCATTTATTCTTGATTTCAGCAATTATAATTATTGCTTGTGTAGTCTTGTTATTATTATGTTATTTAGTTGTTGGTAGTTTGTATCTTTTCCACTAACTTTCTTTTAGATGTTCTTATTACATTCAACATGTTTGATTAAAAAACAAATAAATTCCTTTGCCTCTTGATTATTTTAAAGATGTATGAAATAAGGTCACTAAATAATAACTATTAAAAAATAACAACACTCATAAAGATGACTTAATTATACACTATCAAATAGTTGAGAGATGTGGTTTAGTGATAAATGAGAATTTACTATAATTGGTATACCTTCAAGTTGCAACTTGAATTATAAAAATCCAGACATCATCCCAAGTGTTTATAATAAAAAATGAATCAAACTCTTAAAAAATATTATAAAGAATTAGTAGTTGAAGGATGTAGTTTGATGGTAACTCTGGAGAATTTATCATGGTTGGAATACATTCAAGTTGCAAATAAATTTTTTAAAAATATCACTTCATTCCAAATATCTATGATATAAAAGATGAACCATTTTTTTTCAAATTAATATAAAAGATGTGTTAAAACTATTCTTAGACAATAAGTATGAGAAGTAAATGTCTTTCATGAACTAACCTACTTTTTTTTTTTAAAGTAAGAAAAATAAATTAGAAGGTCACTTGTAAAAAATAGCTACAACAATGTTTAAGCCAAAGAAGCTACTTCCCAAAATGAAACAACAAAATAAATTTACAAAATGATTAATCTAATTTGTAGAGGCTATTTTTTGAAATAGTAGATCATTTCAAAAAAACCACCTTTTTAATTTTGTAAGGACATGAAAATAGAGCATATGGTTATTTTGGTTAGCTTTGATGTGGTTTTTCTTTAAGCTTATGTGTCAACTAGTGAATAACTAATCTAAGTAGGTATCGTTGAAGCAACTCTTTTAGTGGAACTTTGTTTGAGACAAACCTTCTTTATTCTGTGAAGTATTATTTATGAATACTTATAAGAGATAGGGATGGGATCTATGCTCTTTGGTGATAACAAATCTTTTATATAATATTTTGACCAAATGGCACTCTACTTGTCCTTATTGAAACTAAAACAACCCACAATTAGTAATGATATTTTATTATTTAATTTATTAGCACAGTTATTGATTCACTTCAACAATAAATCTTAATTTATCCTAACACTTAGTTGATTAACTTATTATCTCATACATAATTTTATAGCATTCTACTTTGTATTTACAATGAGATTATTAGGTGTATGATAAACTAAAGTGGAAAGAACTACGCATGAACATAGCTAAGAAAATACTACAAAATGACATAATAGAATGTCTACTAGATGTAGAAACTTAATTTAGCAAAAAAAAATCTAAACTGAAGGGTTCCTTCTCTTTCCATGCTATCTCCTTATATCATAATATATTCACTTTTTTTTTCAAGGCTTCAATTGCATTCTTTGTGATAGCATCATGTCCTTATAGTTATACATATCTTACAAATTTCTTAACTTCACTTACTTGAAACATACTCTAACTCTTAAGAAAGAACCCATAACAATCAATTAAGTATTCTACAAAACCCCATTAAAGTATATGCATACATGTCTAACATCAATAGAAGATTGAATGGGAAGCTAAAACGACTCAATTGTGAAAGAAACATCATTTGTCATTATAAATTTACCCATTTATTATTATGATGCAAAACAACCACTCAAATAAGGATGAAACTACCATTGGAATACCAATGACTATAAAATTATTAAGACAATTGTGAACTTTTCCCTTGTTTATAAAACCACCACTTTAAGCATGTTGATGGTTATATAATTTTCATTGGCACATGTTTGACCGTAATTAACTATGCAAGATGTATTACAACTTATAAAGGACATAACTTTTTGATAGAGAGCCAAACCATGTGGTATTTTGAAAGTGCAAAGATTTTTAATATAATTTCATATATGTATAATAAAACCCCACTTGATATGTTTCCCATAATCTTTGCCTCTACAAAACTCTACATCTAAGGCTATGAAATGTTTCTCCTTTTTCTTCCAAGTGATTATAACTTGATATAAAATAGTATTTGTAAGTGTTTAAATTAACATATTGATCTTTTCTAACAATTTAGTGGTTTAGTTCATTTTTTATTTTTGGTAATGGACACTTTTTAAGGTGCTGAATATTATCGTTGTTCAAATTTGTGAGTCCATAAATCTAGCGAAAGTACAAAGCTTGCGAGCATAATAGTCATATAGGGATTTGAACCTTGATGGCAGTTTCACCAAGCAAGTGTTTTAATCGTTGTATTACATGAGTCACCCCTAGTGGCCTAGTTCATTTATTTAAAATTTATGATCTAATTTTAATAACCTTGTAGTCCCTGATTTTTTAGATGTTAAGAAACTACTTAGATTAATGGTTATAATAATGTGGTGTAAACAATTGTACATCCTTACAAGTTTATACTACATAATGTCCTATTTTTAGCCTTTGATATAAAATATTTTAATTACAAAATGTTAATACCTAAATTTTCTATTTTTAGCAATTTAATGATGTTGTCAACTCTTCAAGTCCAAAATTTTCATACATGAGTGCTACACATGGACATCCATGTGATGTGCTAGCATCTTACAAACAATTGTGGTTCTAGTGGCTATTGGAGCATTACCTTCCCATATATATTTCAGAAGTAATAATCCTACATGCAATATTGAACAAAATCTATCCAACTTGCTATTTAAAAAAAAATGATTATTTTTGGCTCTTATGTGCTCAATCAGATGTGATTTTGGGAAGAAAATCTCTATTTATAATTTTTTTTGTCACTCTTCGTGATATCACCTTGAAGTTGTTTGATTGTCGCTCTTATTGGATTGTACATTCTCTTAGATTTTTTTCACAACTTCTAGAAGATTTCATTATATTCTACTATTCCCTTCCTATTTTGTTCATCATCCTATTATGACATTTGACATTTGGGTATTCCTATGTGTTCTAAGCAAAGTGAAACTAAATCATTTTGTATCACAAATTATTATACTTTCATTTTTAAAAAATTATATTTTTAATTTTTTAATATTATTCAAAACTTCTAATTGTTGTGGAGGTCAAAATACCAAAACAAGGGTTTGACTAATGCAAGCCCCTCAAACATGCAACCAAAAATATTTTACCCTTCTCTTTGTGTGTGCAAGTTTTACATAAAAGGATAATAGCATTTCTTGGTGATATATTAACTTTTTTCCTAGTGTTTATCTCTCCTTTTATTAGGGACTTTATTTCAAACAGTTAGTTTTGTGCTTTATTTATTGTCTTAATTATTTTATATTTGTTGTGATTCTATCATTTCTTTTCTATTTTTCATAAGAACATGTTTTTGTGTTGTATGATACTCTCTATTTTGCATTCAAGTCAAATGACAGTTTGCCACGAGTCTATGTCCATGTTATGCACTAGTGTTTATGATTGAGGCCTACAACAATTTACATAAGTTCTTTATAATTATTTCTTTTTTTTTAAATTCTAGATAAATCATATTTTAATTCTTGTTCAATTGTGAAATATCTTCACCAATTTATAACAACATAACATTAAATATTTAAAACTCATAGTTTTCTATTTAGTTATTTATTTCAATTGTAATAAAAGGATAATATAACTATTCAGGAACAAAAGATTCATTTGACTATATGATATAAGGTTTACTCTTAAGAAATGCTATTGTTCCTTTGTCAAAGCTAAATTCTATACACTACAAGTAAAACACTCAACTTAGTGATTAAATATGATCAAAATTTAATAATAAACCATAAATTAGTAATAATATAATATAAAAAAAATCACAAAACATGAAAAAACTAATTAATTAAATGAATGAAATTTCCACAGTCCATGAAAGATTATTTGATAGCTTCTAGATTTGACTGTGTTGTCAATTTTTTCATCAACATTTCAGACCATACTCCATGATCCATCATCAAGATGAGAAAAAAATGATAACATCTAGTATAATTAAAAAACTATCAAATAAACTAATTAATGTACAAAACCATTTCTAATAACACCAAAGAAAGTGTAAAACTATATTAATCTCAAGAAAATATAGAGTACATCAATACATCTAGGCCATTTCCTCAATCCAACAATATTTAGATAGATTAATCTTCCTCCAACTTGTAGTATAAATTTTCATATTCTCAATATATAAACTTAAGGAGCCCCCAATAACTACTATATAAGATAATAGCATGGGCCCAAAAGTCATCAAATACCATAATTAAAATTCTGATGACCCCTTACAAGAGAACAAGCTTTTACATAATGTATAACTTCTTGCATAAAAATATTTGACCACCACCATCATAATTAATAAATCTAATTCCCAAGCACCCTCCATAAATCACTACTAATTGAAGATGTTTTAGTAACTCAAAAGTTTGAAATTTTCAACGCAAACTTCTTTTCAATACCCATCACAATAACATTTTCATGTCACTAGAGAATAAATAAATAATTGTATATGAAGGAACACAATGGACCACTGAGAGCGGGGTGAATCAACAGTGATAAAAAAATCTAACTATCTAAATACACAAAGCTTTAATACCAATAATCAAAACTATGAGCAAAGATACTAAACACATTTGCACACACACAAGGCAAACTCATAACACTAGATATACAAGGAAAACCCAATGTGGGAAAAAATTCAGTGAGAAATGTTGCTGGAGTCTACTGCTCCAATCTAGCCTCACAAATAAAACTGATTACAATGTTTAGGGCACCAACCCAAGGAGCACAGACCCCTAAAGTTTATGGGCACCAACCCAAAGGAGCACCAACCCCTGACTTTATGGTAAACAACCCAAAGGATCGCCTACCCCTTCTCTGAGCACCCACTCAGAGATTTACAATGAACAAGTATTTAAAAAAAACAAATTAAGCACCTTGTTACAAATGATGTTTTGTAACTCACAGAGGTGGTGAATTCACTTCTGGCGAGTTTAATGCATTTTGTGAAGAACATGGGGTAAAGAGACAGTTATCTGCACCTAGAACTCCTCAACAAAATGGTGTTGTGGAAAGAAAAGACATGATGATTCAATAAGCTACTAGGACAATGATGATTGAAGGAAATGTTCCACATATCTATTGGAGAGAAATTGGGAGTACCGTTGTATATACTCTTAATAGAGTGCATATAAAAGGTAATACCGATAAGACTCCTTATGAGTTATGGGTTGGTCATGCTCCTACTGTTAGATATTTCAGAATTTTTGGAACTAAATGCTATATCATAAGAGATGAATATCTAGGAAAATCTGATGCTAGATGTGATGAAAGAATTTTTCTTGGTTATTCTACTTAAATTAAGGCCTAGCAGTGTTATAATAAAAGATTGAGAAAGATAGTTGAGAGTGTTAATGTGAAGGTTGATGAAAGCAATATGAGACAGATCAAAAATTGCATATATGATTTAGATGATCAGGATGTCGATTCAGATAAAGGAAAGCAAGTGTAGATCTAGAATCAAAATCAAATTGATCCGGAAAAGCTTGTGAATGAAGGAGAAGGTACAAGTGCTAGTGCAGAAGACAGAGTTCAAGAGCTCGGTAATCACGAAAAATCCTAAGACTCCCAAGTATGTAAAACTAAATCATTCAAAAAATCAGATCATAGGTGAGAAGAATAAAGGTGTGATGACTAGAAGAAGAATTGCTGAAGAATATTGCTTGATTTCAAAAATTGAACCTAAAGATGTTGATGAAGCTTGTAAAGATGAAATTTGGGTTAAAGAAATGGAAGAAGAGTTGAATCGGATTGACAAGAACAATACATGCATTCTTGTTCCCAGACCTAAGAATAAAAATGTAATTAGAACTAAATGGGTCTTCCAGAATAAATTGAATGAACAAGGTGAAGTTGTTAGGAATAAAGCTAGACTTGTTTGTAAAGGTTATTCTCAGATGGAAGGAATTGATTTTGAGGAGAATTCTGCTCTGGTAGCTAGAATTGAAGCTATTAGATTATTTATTGCTTATGCTGCTTACAAAGATTTCAAAGTGTATCAGATGGATGTCAAGTCAACCTTTCTTAATGGTGAGCTAGAAGAGGAAGTTTACATTGAGCAACCAAATGGATTTCAATTGACAGATCAGAAAGATATGGTATGTAGATTGAAGAAAGAACTGTATGGATAGAAGCAAGCTCCCAGAGCTTGGTATGCCAGATTGGGTAAGTATTTGATGAAGCTTGAATTCAATAAAGGTACTGCTGATAATAATTTGTATTTTAAGATTGATCATAATAACATTTTGATTGTTGAGGTATTTGTTGATGATATTATTTTTGGTGGAGATGATAGTTTGTGCAAGAAGTTTGTTGATGATATGCAGAATGAATTTGAAATGTCTATGACTAGTGAGATGAAATTCTTCTTGGAATTGCAAATTACACAGTCAGGTAAAGGTATTTTCATATCTCAATCTAGGTATGTGAAGGAATTATTGAATAATTTTGGATTAGATGATGCTAAGCCAGTTGGAACTCCTATGGTGATTGGATGTAAGTTGACAAAGGATGATGACTTTATGAAAGCAAATCAGACTAGATACAAATCTATGATTGGTGGACTATTCGATTTGACTCAAACTAGATCGAATATTATGAATGTTGTTTGTCTTGTTGCTAGATTTCAAGCTAATCCTAGCGAATCTCATGTTGTTGCTATAAAAAGAATTTTCAAATATTTGAAAGGAACTATTGTTTGGTTTGTGGTATCCTATGTTGGAAATTTGGAGGAATTGATTGTGTTGCATTAATGTTTTGTCATTGATGGCAACATTGGTTGTTTTGGTTGTTTGCCGGTTTTCGATTGGTTCCGGTAGAGTGGTTGGTTTATGATATTTATCCGGTATGCTTTGGTTTATGGAATTGGTTTGGATCTGTCATTTATGATATTCAGATGTGTATCACAATTAGTTGGTTCAGGATTTGATGACTCAGACACTATCATTTGTTCTAGTAAGCCTTTTGGTCACCGGTAAGGGTTTTACCAAGAGAGATTTGTTGAAGATCTTTTGATGCATGTGATAAGTGGTGTTGGTGTGGCTTCTAGATGATTCTCAGGATGCTGTTGGTTATCTTGTTCATGTTCCAGTTCATTGGTGGTGTTGAATTTGGTTTATGATGACCTATTTTGGGTCGGGTGTTATCTAGGTTATGGACTGGTTTATGTATCGTGTTGGAGGATGTTCCTGATGCTTTAGCAGTAGGATTTAATGTCTAGTTTACATTGTTTTCAACCTAAGCAGACTTGGTTGATCATTGGATTGTGGGTTTATGTTATGAACTTATTGTATTATCTTTTAGGTGGCCGACCTAATTGTTTAGGTCCTAGATTGGTATAAATATGATGTAAGATCTCTTTGTAGATCATGGGCATATGGGATTAAGGTTATGGGATTATCTGTGTGCGAATAATATTTTAATCATATGCAAAAGGTTTGGTCAATCATAGGTGATCAAATTGGGTTTGTGTAAGAGGTTTTAGGCCTCCGGTACTGAGCTTAACCAGAACTGTACTTAGGCATAGGAGATGCTATCTTTGCAGTTCAATCTTCATTCCAGATTGTAGTTAGATTTATTTTGTAGTCAGTGAGGCTCCTTTTTGTGATGAGAAGTGCACTCTAGGCTGTTGGCATTCTTGCATGTGCAGCATGTGCAGGCCCCTCATATTGTAATCACATACTTACTGCAAAAGTATTATCTGACTATGGGTAGGCTTTCCACCGTGGTTTTTTTCTTTACCGGGTTTTCCACGTAAAAATATTGGTGTCATGTGTTATGGATGAATGGTAATTGTTCTGTGATTTATGTTTATGTTTAATTGCTATATTAGTTATTTCGGTATTTGGTTTATGCATTCCAATATTGAGTTTATATGTTCCGGTAATAAGGATTTGAATGCTTAAAGTTATGTAATCCAATGATAATTGATTCACCCCCCCTCTTAGTTGTCCTCTGGTTATTTGAGTTGTCTAACAATTGGTATCAGAGCTTGGTCCTCTCTATAGAAGCTTAACCGCTTGAGGAATATCCTATGGCATCTAGCAATTCAAGTTCTTCAAGTTCATCTGCTTTTGTTTTCCAGAGATAAATTCCTAGGCTTGATGGAACAAATTATAGAGTATGGAAGATTCATATGGATACTCATCTGAGATGTCTTCGAAAGGAGATTTGGGAGATCCTTGAGAATGGTTATACACCTTATAATCTGGCATTTGGAAATCCTCCTCTGGCAAGCTTGGATAAGGACATTGAAAATGATTGTAGAGCTAGAGAAGCCCTTTTGTGTACACTTTCTGATCAACAAATAATGAGACTAACTGACAAATCAACTACAAAGGCTATATGGGACAAATTGGAGACTATGAATGAAGGTGACCCTACTATTAAAATTACTAAACTTGATGGTTACCAGGTGAGGTATGAGAACTTGAAGATGGAAGAAGATGAAAGGGTTATTGTTTTTATGGAGATAGTTAATGAGATTATTTTGGGAATTCAATATTGTGGTGGATGTCTAAGTGAAGATGAAATAGTTTCTAAAGTACTGAGAGCTTTGCTACCAGATTATAAGATGAAGGCTACTGCAATTAATGAGTTGAGAACTATGGAAAACACCTCTGTTAATAGGGATACCTTGGTTGAGAAGTTATATGCTTTTGAGCTTGAGGAATTCAGACCTTCTGGAGCTGTAAAATCTGAACCTAATTTTCATGCATCTACATCATCTACCGACAAGAGTGATTGGAAAACTTTATATGCGAAGGAACTAGAGGATATGAAGAAAGAAGATGAATAGTTTGAGCAACTTGAAGCCTTATTTGCTAGAAGAGTACCTAAAGGACCGACAAGAAGTAAGTATGAAGGAAAATCACCTTCTAAATACTTTGCATGCAATAAGATAGGTCATTTTGCATCTAGATATCCTGAAAGCAATTAAAGATTTGAAGAAAAAGCTAGAAGATCTTTTAGGCTTAACCATGATTATTAGAACAAGCATAAGTATAGGTGAAACAAATACAATTCATGTTACTATGCGGATGAGGAAGGTGTGATTGATTCTGATGAGGAACTGACACAAAATTCAGCTAGTGGATCCGACAATGGAAAGGAATGGGTATTTTTGGCTATCAAGGAAGATGATCTGGTACCTAAAGAGAAGGCCCTTGCTGCTAAAATTGAAGACAAGGATGAATGGGTAATTGACAGTGGATGTTCACATCATATGACTGGAGATAAAAGGAAGTTCTTATCTATGCAAGAATTTTATGGCGGTTTGGTTAGATTTGGAGATGACAAAGCATGCACAATCAAGGGAAGAGGAATACTATCATTGGATGGTAAGCATAACATTGATAATGTTTATTATGTTGAAGGTTTAAGGCATAATCTTTTGAGTGTAGGACAATTGGTGGATAAGGGATTTCAATTACAGTTCAAGGATGGAAAATGCAAGATTATCAACAGATCTAGATTGGAGATTGCAACCGGTACACAGACTAAAGGTAATATCCTTCATTTGAACTCCGGTGAGAAGACATGTTTGATTACACAAATTGATGAGAGCTGGCTATGGCATAAGAGGTTGTGTCATGTGAATTTTGATTGCATTGTGAAGATCAATTATACTAAGGCAGTTAGAGATATACCTAAGATTGTAAAGTCCTATAATCCGGTATGTAAGGAATCCGGTATGTAAGGAATGCCAAATGGGAAAGAAAGTCAAAAATTCTTTTAAGAGTACAAGAAAAATCTAAAGATGTTCTTGATCTTATTCATACTCATTTATGTGGTCCTGCTAGAATAAAAAAATTTCAGGGTGATAGATATTTCATGCTAATCATTGATGACTATTCAAGAATGACGTGGGTTACTTCTCTAAGGGAGAAGTCTGAAGCATTTTAAAAGTTTAAATATTTAAAGCTAAAGTTGAGACAGAGACAAGATTGAAGATTGAATTCTTAAGGTCAGATCAAGGTGGAGAATTCACATCCGGTGAATTTAATAGCTATTGTGAGAAGAATGGGATAAGAAGACAGTTGTTTGCACCCCAAACACCTCAATATAATGGAGTTGTGGAAAGGAAGAATAGAACTACCTTGAATGCAGCTAGAACTATGATGATGGAAGCTAATATGCCTCATGTCTACTGGAGAGAAGCTATAAGCATGACAGTATACACATTCAATAGAGTTCATATCAAAGGAGATACTTGTAAGACACCTTATGAGTTATGGTTTGGTCATACACCGACAGTTAAGTATTTTAGAATCTTTGGTAGTAAATGCTATATCAAAAGAGATGATTCCATTGGAAAGTTTGATGCTAGATGTGATGAAGGAATATTTATTGGTTATTCTAATGAAAACAAAGCATATAGATGTTATAAAAAAAGATTGCAGAGAATTGTGGAGAGCACTAATGTCAAGGTGGATGAGAAGAACATAAGTCAAATAAGAACTTATGAGAGAAAATCGACAGTAGAAATGATGATAACTGAACCAGTAGCACCTACACCAAAATAAAATGTTGAACTAGTTACTTTGGCAGTATTATAAAATTCAACAATAATTGAAGATCAGGATAGAGGAACAAAAAATTAGAAGACTCCTAGGTATCTAAGGTTAAATCATTCAGAAGATTAGATCATTGGAGACAAGAACAAAGGAGTGATGACAAGAAGAATGTCGGCAACAGTTGAGGTATGTTTAATTTCTCAAGTTGAATTGACATCAGTAATTGAAGCTTGTAAAGATGAATGTTGGATGAAAGCTATAGAAGAAGAATTAGATCATATAGAAAAGAATAACACATGGATTTTAGTTCCCTGGCCTAAAAATAAGAATGTTATTGGAACTAAATGGGTTTTTTAGGAATAAATTGAATGAAGATGGACAAATTGTGAGGAATAAAGCTAGATTGGTTTGTAAAGGGTATTATCAGAAGGAAGGAATTGATTATGATTAAACCTTTGAATTGGTAGCTAGGATTGAAGATGTGAGATTATTTCTTGCTTATGTTGCATATAAGAACTACAAGGTTTATCAGATGGATGTTAAGTGTGCATTTCTAAATGGAGACCTGGAAGAGGAATTTTATATTGAGCAACCTGATGGTTTTTCACTTTTAGATGACAAAAACATGGTTTGCAGGTTAGAGAAAGCTTTATATGGATTGAAACAAGCCCCTAGAGCTTGGTATACATGATTGGATAAATATCTTTTGAAGCTTGATTTCACTAAAGGTAATGCTGACAATAATTTATATTATAAGATCACTGATGATGGCATATTGATTATTGAAGTCTTTGTTGATGATATCATTTTTGGAGGTGAAGATAAGTTGTGTATGGAATTCTCTGACAATATGAAGAATGAATTTTTTATGTCTATGATTGGGGAGATGAATTTTTTCTTAGGTTTGCAGATTACTCAGACTGACAAAGACATTTTCATCTGTCAAACTAAGTATGCTAGGGAGTTGTTGAAGAAATTTGGTATGGAAAATTCTAAACCAGCTAGTACACCTATGGTTACCAGTGAGAAATTGACAAAGAAAGATGCATCTGCAATGGTAAATCCTACAAGGTACAAGTCTATGATTGGAGGTTTGTTATATCTGACTCAAACTAGACTAGATATAATGAATGCAGTTTGTATTGTATCAAGATATCAGAGTGATCCTAGAGAAAATCATGAGAGTGTAGTGAAAAGGATTTTCAGGACTTAATGTTAAGTACATATGCCAAGCTAATAATATGAGAGGAGGGGGGGGGGGGTGAATCATACAACCTTAATCTTCCATAAAAACAATAGATTCAACCTCGGTAACATATACTTCAGTAATATAACCAAAACTGCTAAACATGCAAACTCAAAAGCATATAAACATCATAAAACTCATAACGCCAGATTTAACGTGGAAACCCAAATAAGGAAAAACCACTATGGGATTTCGGACCCACTAAGAAATATACTCTTCTAGAGTATGCTTGGTTAAAAGCAAATCCTGTTAAAGATTACAAACACATTGCTAGATGTGACCCGGTTAAGGGATTTCCCTCAAATCTGTTAGGATCTTCACCTTGTTAGAAGTGACCTTGTTAAAGGATTTCAAACACTCAATCAAAATGTCACCTTGCTAGAGGGTTTTACAAATAAGACTGTTAAGTCCACTTGGTTAAGAGATTTTCTATCACTTCACAAAATAACAGTAATAAAAATCTATCTGCCACTTCACATCTAAAATGCTAAAGCAGATTCTTATTTTCTCAATACAATCTAGACATAGAACTTTATCTTGTCCATCTGCTAGGCTCTATACCCTGTTATTCAAAAAAGTCTTCAAGCTTCTGTGCTCGGTGATCACTATGTAGCATCCCTATGCATACACTTGCCCGCATCCATTGTTTATCAACAGTTCCTTATTTATAAACAATTTGCCAACCGCTTAATCTCCTTGATCACATTTCCCATGATCAATCATAGCCATCAGATCTTCAATCTTTGACTAGGTTCAATGTATCCTTCAATCTGAAAACTTTTTACCCCGCCTTGGAACTTGTATACATTTCTTGGAACTTGTGCTAGGGTATTGCGGTTCAATCTGAGCTGTAGATCTTCCTGCTGATTTTCCTTTACCATAGATTCTTTAACAAACTTCATTCATGGCATACCAATCATCTAATCAGTTCCAACTCATCAACTTCTTTCATTAAATAATGCTTTTATTAATTCAATACATTTTGTTACTACTCGGTTGCAACTTGGTAAATACTAAACTTCACTCGATAGACATAATGCCTTCATTAACCGATAGCGATAACCTTAGGGTTTTCTGACTAGGTTCCTTAGGGTTTACTGACTAGGTTCTTTGCTCGGTAACATAGTATAGTATTAACCTTACAATCAATCAACATATGTAGGATATCAAAACAATCTAAACATCATGATCTCATCATTGTCTAACTCGATAATAGTTGCCCATTGAATAACTTATTCCTCCCCTTATTCATCTCATTCTGTCTGTGTCTTTTATCGACATCTTTATACTCATGAAATCATACTTCTTAAGATATGGCAACATCATACTGAATTAGAAAATCAATTTCTTGACATCAATGACAAAATAATAATATTAAGACAGTAAACATCCTTGATCAGTTAAATCCATAATCATCAACAACCTTCTCAATATCCTTATTGAAATGCCAACAATCTCTCCTTGTCTATTATAATGCCAATAATCTCCCCCTTTGGCATTGATGGCAAAACCAATTGATTTGACCTAACTGATTCGGATTGCTGTGATATTCTAAAATGCTGAAATGCTCTCCCCCTGTCATCAGTCTTCTCCCCATACATTAGTCTTCTCCTCTTTTCTTCAGTCTTCTCCCCCTTTGACAACAATGCCAAAAAGTAAAGAACTAAAACATAATTTCTTCCTATATGAAGTGATTTCCTGCTGTTATGTGTCAACTTAGTCTCGATCAGAGAATTTTGTCTTCAATTCCTGTTCCCTGTATTGTTTCCTGTACACCTTTAGAAAACATCCTAAAGTGTGTAAATCAACATCAACTCCTAAAAGATATTCTGTAGAGTCATCGAATTGATGCGTTCACCGAACTCGGTCAGTGAATGGAAGATAGGGGTAGGACCCCTAACTTACTTCTGAGATACTCAAAAGTGTCCCTTGGTAGTGGCTTGGTAAAGATATCTGCTATTTGTTCCTTTGTGCTAACATACTCCAACACCACTTTCTTCTCTTGAACTTCTTCTCTAAGATAATGATATTTTATAGAGAGGTGCTTTGTCTTAGAGTGCATAACAAGATTCTTTGAAATGTTAATGGCACTAGTATTGTCATAGAATATAGTTACTGGCTCAGTAACTTTTTCATTTATACCTTCCAATAGTTGTTTGATCCATGCTATATTGGTACAATTCAATGCTGCAACAACATATTTAGCTTCTGTTGTTGACTATGAAACACATCCTTGTTGCTTGCTAATCCAACTCACTAGTCTTTCTCCTAAAAAGAAAGCTCCTCCACTTGTGCTTTTTCTGTCATCAATATTGCCTGCCCAATCAGCATTAGGATAAACTTTTAAATCAAAGTCATTTCCTTTCTGATATACTAAGCCATAATCCTCAGTGCCTTTCAAGTATCTGAAAATTCTCTTGATTGCTGTCATGTGTGTTTCCTTAGGACCTGTAGAGAATCTTACAACTATACCTACTGCATGTGCTATATCTGGCCTGCTGTGAACAACATATTGTAGCTTTCCAATCATGGATCGGTAAAGTGTCTCATCAATAGATGTAGATTCATCATTCTTTGATAATTTATAGTTGGTAGTCATAGGAGTACTTACTGGTTTTGAATCCTCCATTCCAAATTTCTTCAAGATTTCCTTTATGTACTTGGATTGAGTAATGAAAATCTCATCCTTCATTTGCAGTATTTGCAAACCTATAAAATACTTTATCTCACCGATTAATGACATCACAAATTCTTTGCTCATTTCATTTCCAAAGTTCTTGCATAGAGAGTCATTTCCACAAAATATAATATCATCAACAAATATGGCTGAGATCAGTATTCCATTTTCATCATTCTTCATGTACATATTGTTGTTTTCACTTGTTCTTATAAAACCAATCTTGATCAAATAAGAGTGCAATCTTTCATACCATGCTCTAGGTTCTTTTTTCAGACCATATAAAGCTTTGTTCAATTTACATACCTAATATTTATTCTTGTCTTCGACAAATCCTTCAGGTTGTTCAATAAAAACTTTTTCTTCTAATATACCATTCAGAAATGCAGATTTGACATCCATTTGATATACCTTGAAATTTTTGAAAGCAACATATGCCAACAATGTTCTTACTCCTTCAAGTCTAGCCACAGGTGCAAAAGTCTCACCATAATCAATTCCTTCTTCTTGGGCATAACCTTTGCAAATGAGTCTTGCTTTATTTCGAATGACCTCACCTTTTTCATTCAGCTTGTTTCTGAAAATCCACTTTGTACCGATTATATTTTTGTCCTTGGGTCTTGGGACCAGTGTTCAAATTCAAATATCAGACATGTGTTCTGTCTCAATTTGTTCCTTGTCATTATTGAATCATCCTTATCTCCTATAATTTGACTTGATTCATGATGTCTTCTAACATACTTGGCTAATACAGGCTCGATAGGCTCTGTATGATCTTCTTCATCACTTGGTAACTGGATATTCTCTTCATTTTCTTCTGCACTTCTCTTGGTAAGACTTGTCGGTTAAACATAGACAAATTCATCATAATCATCTAGTTCTTTAGAGTTTCCTTCATCATTTCTTTCTACAAATTCATCAATTTTCACATTTGCACTTTCTACTATTTTGTTAGATGATTTGATCAGACATTTAAATGCTTTGCTTCTAGAAGAATAACCTAGAAATGTTCCTTCTTCACTATTCTGATCAAACTTTCCATTTCTATCATCTTTGTGTACATAGCATCTACTTCCAAATATTTTGAAGTAACTTACATTAGGTTTCTTATCATACCAGATTTCATATGGTGTCTTCAAAGTTCCTTTCTTCAGCTGTACTTGGTTCAGGGTGTAAATTGCTGTGCTTATTGCTTCTCTCCAAAATATTTGTGGCACTTTATTTTCAATCATCAGGGTTCTGGCACAATCCACAATAGATCTATTTCTCCTCTCAGCTATCCCATTTTGTTGTGGAGTTCTCGGTGCAAAGATTTGTCTTTGTATACCATGATCATTGCAGAATAAGTTGAACTCATCAGATGTGAACTCTCCTCATCTATCTGATCTAAGACATTTCAGTTGTCTTCCTATTTCATTTTCAACTCTTTCCTTGTACCATTTAAACATTTGAAAAACTTCTGACTTTTCTTTTAAAAACATTACTAACATCATCCTTGAGTAATCATCCACAAATAATATGAAATATTTATCACCATAATAACTTTGAACTTTCATAGGACCACAAAGATCAGTGTGCACAAGATCTAAAATTCCCTTATAAGTGTAGGACTTACTTGTAAAGCTTGATCTTGTCATTTTACCCATCTAGCATCCTTGACACATAGCATTCTCAGGTTTCTCAAGACTCAGTAGACCTCTTACTCAGCGCTTCTTGCTTATTTTGATCAGATTATCAAAATTTACATGACAAAACCTTTTATGCCATAACTAGGTGTCATCTATCTTTGCATATAGACACTTGTTCCGAGTTGAGTCAAGGTGAAATGTGTTACCTTTTGTTTGTGTCCTGGTAGCAGCTAACTTTCCATGCTTGTCATGAACTTTGACAATTCCTTTCTGAAATTCTATTCGGTAACCTATATTGTTTAGCTACGCTACACTCAACAAATTGTATTTCAATCCTTCAACCCAATAAACATCATTGCATCTTGCATTGTCAAGAAGTGTTATAGATCCTTTACCTTTTACCGGACATGGTGCATCATTACCAAATCTTACATAACCTCCATCATAACCTTCTAACATAACAAACTTTTGTTTATCACCTGTCATATGATGTGAACATCCACTATCTATGATCCAAGAATCATTAATATTTATGTGAGATATTAGTGCTTTTTCTTCATACCTTTCTTCATCTGATCCATCTTTGATAGCCACATAAACTACTTCCTCTATATCAGTTTCATCCGATTTATCATCATTGGATTCCTCATCAGCTATTAAGCATGAATTTCTATCTCTTCTTCTGAAGTCTTGGTGTCCTCTGTAATGATTATCTTTCTGTCTATCATCTCGGTAATCTCTCTTTTCAGTAGATTCTTTGTCAGGACAGTTAGAAGCCATATGTCCTATCTTATCACGATTGAAACATTTCAAAGGTAGTTTTCCTTTATACTTACATTTGCCTCTGGGTAACCTTCTGGCTAATAGTGCTTCAAACTCTTCTTGCTTTTTGATTTCCTCATACAGTTTGTGTACTCCTTCCATGTTCTTGTGAAATCTTTCACTTGCTCCACTGTGATCTCCTTTAGTGTACTTACTCATTCTATCATTGTAATCATCAGATTCACCAATATGAAAAGAACTAAATGCAGATTCAACTTTATTTACCAGTGACCCACTGTTATCAAAGTTACTTAACTCAAATGCATGTAGCTTACCAATAGTAGCATCTAAAGAAACTGTCATATTGGGTATAGACCTCAATTCATTGATTGCAGAGACTCGAATTGCATAAGCTGGAAGAAGGGTTCTTAACAACTTACTTGTTATATCCTTTTCTTCAATAGTTCCACCTGCTCCTTTGATTTGATTGACAATCTCCTTTAGTCTTGTACTATACTGGGTTATGTTCTCACCTTCATTCATCCTCATAGATTCAAGTTGTCCTCTTAGACTATCCACTTTTTCTCTTTGAACATGTTCATCTCTGCCATACACAGATATGAGCTTGTCCCACATTGCCTTTGCATCATTGCAGCCTTCTAGATCATTAAACTCTGAGTCGGTCAATGCAGATGTTATTTCAATCATTGCTTGGATATGTTCTTTCTTTGCTTTTATCTCTTCCATTGTCAATGGATAAGTGCTCGGTGTAATGAAATTATTCTCTAGATAATATACAACATATTCTCCAACTCTTGATAGGTGCAACTTTATCCTTTTCTGCCATGTAGAGAAACTTGACTTGTTCAGCTTCGGTGCATCCCTATACATCTTTGGATCTTTGCCTCAAGTACCTTTAAACTTTTTCTTCTGGAGTCCAAAGCTCTGATACCAATTGATAGATCTGATACTTAATGTTAAGTACAGATGCCAAGCTAATAAGATGAGAGTGGGGGTGAATCATACAACCTTAATCTTCCATAAAAACAACAGATTCAACTTCGGTAACATATACTTCAATAATATAACCAAAACTGCTAAACATGCAAACTCAAAAGCATATAAACATCATAAAACTCATAACACTAGATTTAACATGGAAACCCAAATAGGGAAAAACCACTATGGGATTTAGAACCCACTAAGAAATATACTCTTCTAGAGTATGCTCGGTTAAAAGAAAATCCTGTTAAAGATTACAAACACATTGCTAGATGTGACCCAGTTAAGGGATTTCCCTCAGATCTGTTAGGATCTTCACCTTGTTAGAAGTGACCTTGTTAAAGGATTTCAAACACTCAATCAGAATGTCACCTTGCTAGAGGGTTTTACAAATAAGACTGTTAAGTCCACTCGGTTAAGATATTTTCTATCACTTCACAAAATAATAGTAATAAAAATCTATCTGCAACTTCACATCTAAAATGCTAAAGCAGATTCTTATTTTCTCAATACAATCTAGACATAGAACTTTATCCTGTCCATCTGCTAGGCTCTATACTCTGTTATTCAAATAGTTCTTCAAGCTTTTGTGCTCGGTAATCACTATGTAGCATCCCTGTGCATACACTTGCTCGCATCCATTGTTTATCAAGAGTTCCTTATTTATAAACAATTTGCCAACCGCTTAATCTCCTTGATCACATTTCCCATGATCAATCATAGCCATCGGATCTTCAATCTTTGACTAGGTTCAATGTATCCTTCGATCTGAAAACATTTTACCCCACCTTGGAACTTGCATACATTTCTTGGAACTTGTGCTAGGGTATTGTGGTTCAATCTGAGCTGTAGATCTTCCTAAAAATTTTCCTTTACCATAGATTGTTTAACAAACTTCATTCACGACATACCAATCATTTAATCAGTTCTAGCTCATCAGCTTCCTTCATTAAATAATACTTTTATTCATTCAATGCATTCTGTTACTACTCGGTTGCAACTTGGTAAATACTAAACTTCACTCGGTAGACATTATGCCTTCATTAACTGATAGCAATAACCTTAGGGTTTACCGACTAGGTTCTTTGCTCAGTAACATAGTATAGTATTAACCTCACAATCAATCAACATATGTAGGATATCAAAACAATCTAAACATCATGATCTTATCATTGTCTAACTCGGTAATAGTTGCCCATTGAATAACTTATTCCTCCCCTTATTCATCTCATTCTGTCTGTATCTTTTACCAACATCTTTATACTCATGAAATCATACTTCTTAAGATATGGCAACATCATACTGAATTAGAAAATCAATTTCTTGACATCAATGACAAAATAATAATATTAAGACAGTAAACATCCTTGATCAGTTATATCCATAATCATCAACAACCTTCGCAATATCCTTATTGAAATGCTAACAATCTCTCCTTGTCTGTTATAATGCCAACAATGGAGATGTTGATGTCTGGAAGAGAACATCTGGTGGAGCTTTCTTTCTTAAAAAGAAACTTATTTCATGGATCAACAAGAAGCAGTCATGTACCTCTTTATCTACTGCTGAAGTTGAGTATGTTGCTGCTACTACTAATCGTACACAAGTTCTATAGATGAAGCAAATGTTGAAGAATATAAAGGTGGATTGTAACAATTTGAACTAGTAGTTATTCATTGTGATAACTCTATTGCTATTGATATATTAAATAATTGGGTATTTCATTCTAAGACAAAGAACATATCTATCAAGTATAACTTTTTGAAGGAGAAGGTGGAAGCAAATGAAGTCAGACTGGTTTATATGAACACTAAAGAGCAAATTGCAGACATCTTCACTAAACCTTTGCCTAAGGAATCATTTTAGTATTTCGAAGACAGATTTGGGGGTTTTTGCCCCTCTAGTAGAGACCCGAGTGATGTTGATTGGCATCATTCCGGTATGCATTATTAGAGCTATTACTCATTCCAGATTGATGTGGTCGTGCTATTACTCAGGGGGAGTAGTCAGTTGTAAGAATCAGAGGATTTGTGACTTTTTTTTGATATTTATGTCAGAATTCTAGCATTGATGTCAAAGGGGGAGAGATCAAAGCTTCATTGTTATATCGCTTTGTGGGAGATTGTTGGTTGTCTTCCATTGGGGGAGACTTGTTTGGCATTTCTTGGAACTTGGATGTGTAAAGCGGAAAATCGCGATCGAACCCTAGTTGCTCTCCCCTCTTCCAACTCCAAGGAGAGAGAAGGGAGATTCGCTAGGGTTGATGGTTTTCACTTAGGGGAGAGACTTTACATTCAAAAGAGGGGTTGAAACCCACAAGATCCAATCCCACGCAATGCAAGATTGGATGCTAAATGTGTTTCAAGAGTTAAGAAAGCAAGGCTACCCTCTTTTGTAAAGAAATGTAGGTAGAAAGATTAAGCTAAGCATGCATAGAAAGTGACAAAGATTCGCTTATAAACTGAGATAGGGATATAGGATGAAGCTACAGACCTGGAATTAGCAGTAAAATGTTGATACGACGCTGTCCTGCAAATTTGAGCAAAAGTTGTTGGGACGATGGCGCCCGAGCGCCACGGTCCTCCGAAAATTCCACGAAACGAAGGGGGATCTGTTCGTCTCTGCACAAGGATTCCAGATCTTCAATTTCAGCCGCGTACCTACAACCTACACACAGAAAAGCGAAGACGATTAGGGGGTTAGGGATTAGGGGTTTGCCTTTAGGTCAAACCCCGGTTTTGGAATTAACCAAGTAATGAGAAAATGCTATAAATGTAAATGACTGTAATGTAAAACAAGTACTAATACCTTGTTGTAAGGATGTTTGTATCCTTATATGCGAAGGTATAGATGTTGTTGTTTGTTGTATGTTGTATGTTGTAGTATGTAATGTGTTGTGAGTGATCTCCTCTTCAATGGTTGAATCCTTGTCTTGAATGCAACACTTAGCCTTGAATGGAGACTTAGAATGATCAATTGCTTGAAGGAATGCTTGAATGCTTGAATATCGTTTTCATGTCTTGTACACATATGTCCTTCTTACCCAAATGGGAGAGGCAAATGTAGTTTATATACTTGCCAATTAGGGTTAATAGACTGATTTTCCCGACCTTAGGCCGACCAGGAAAGATAATTTTCCAATTTGCAAACATAAAGACCCGAAGTCCAAAAGAGACCGGGCCCAAAATAGGACCCAGGGACCAGGGCGCTGGGCGCCCTGGTCCTGAAGGACCAGGGCGCTGGGCGCTCTGGTCCCACCTCCCAGGACAGCAGGGTGCAAAGGAGGTTCAGGCCAGGGTGCAAGAAAATGCAATTTTCAGTGTCATAATCAGGTTTCGGGGTCTCCATTCAGGTTGCGTGTTGCGTCACCATCGTGAAGACCGAAATGCAGTCGAAATTGCAAGTGTCACAATTTTAGGACGCTACATTTAGCCCCCACTTTAGCGGGAGTATAAGCGTATGCTCATACTTCCGGTAAAGTACAAGGAAACAACATTGAAAGATTTTCACCACGTCAAGGAGGCAAGATACACCAAGCCCCCAGTGGACTAAGGATCTTACGACTTCGATTGACAAAGTAAAAGGGAAGATCACGAGGGAGAACCATGACTGTCAGTAGTAAGGTTCCCTCACTATGAGTCATGCAAGAAAGATATCAAAAATTTTCAAGGCAAAGCTAAATTTGCCAAGAAATTTTCAAGTATCTTGAAAAGATATGGACGGGATGTATGCCCCCCTACATTAAAGCGATCGCACACGCCTCACCGAGGGTGATTGCTTTAAGGTAGTGATACATATAAGAAATGAGAAAGGAGCACGTTATCACAAGGATTTAGCCCCCAAGTGTGAGATAAGCCCAAGGATAATAGACACAAAACACAAAGCACAAGGTAACTTCGCTTTCCTCGGGGTCAGTATGCTGTATGATAATTCATGTATATCATATGTATGTATGCATAATTGTTCTTCATTCCCCAATCAAGGAAGGTCACCTAGAAGAAGGGAACACATGTGTCTTTTGAGTCAACATGAGAGAGATCGAGAGATCTCATTGCTTTGCATCATCCTCAAGTAGACAACACTAAGGACAACAAATAGAAGAATGAGAATAACACAAAGAAGAAGTAACAAAAGAGAGGGGGAGAGAATATGCTATGCTAATGAAACTAGTCTAGCACGTCATCTACCCCCCGATCTTGCTGATCAATGTTTCGGGAAGGTAGGGAACACGCTAGAGGAGGAACATCCAACACAGCAGATGGAGCTATCACAAGATCCAAACAAGGGCTATGTTCATGTTCCAAGCCACATTGTTCTTGTCTAGGAGCTAGGATAAGTGCCTTAGAAAATTCGTTAGATAGATGGTTATCAATATCAACAAGTTCATATTCACTATCAGAAGCAAGAGAAGTAACATTTGCATCATGAATAACATTTTCATCTATGTCATCATCAAGATTTATAAAAATAGGATCTTTAACTCGCACAGGATCAAGACCATCATGCATCTTATGTTTAGGAGATTTCGGCTCAATCGTTGGCTGAGGAGAAAATGGAATAATGCTTGTTGAAGGTGTTTTTGGGGATTGCAAAGTTTGAGCTCTAAGATGACGCTTTCACCGGCGTTCACGTGCAGAATGATTTCATCTAGTCTTAGTAGGAAGATTAGGAGATTGAGGAGGAGGAATGTTCTCATCCTTATCACTTGGGTGTTTAGGCTGTGGTCTCTTAGGCTGGATAATAGGAGAAGAAGAAGGTCTCTTCTCTCTATAGAAGGAAGGAGGAGGAACCGCTCCATATAAGGGAGGAATATTCAGTTTAGGAAGGAGACCAAGTCCATCATGACGAGGAGGGATAGGTCTACTCTTAGAAGGTTTATTAGGCATAGACATAGTCACATCCATAGGAATGGGTTGGGAATCTTCTTGAGGAAAGACATTGGTTTTATCTTTCAAAGGAAGAACTTCCTTCTCAAGAATGATAGGAATGTCAAGTTTGGGTGTTCTAGGTTCACTTAGAGATAGGATCATATCTGTTTTCCACTTTTGATAAGATTTGAAAAGATGATCACTTCGCGGAGGAAGAGTTTGGAATTGTTTAGGCCAAAAATAATCAATAGGAACACTAGAGGTTCTTTCAGCTGGTTTAAAGAGACTATGATTGACAGTAACAACTTCACCATTATGGGGAAATTTCAAACACTTGTGGATAGGAGAAGCAATAGCTTTCATGGAAGATAGCCAAGGATAGCCAAGCTTCACATGAAATTGTTCGGAAGATGGAATAATAGCAAAGTCCACATCAAGGGATTTGTTACGGACCTCCATAGGTAATGTAATAGAACCAATTGCAGGAGAAGAAAATGCATCAAATAATTTCACAATCACATCTGTTTTGTCATAGATCACTTGATTCAATTGCAAAGTAAAAAGAAATTCTTCAGTAATGACATTAACCATACAAGAAGGATCAATAAGCACTCCACGGCAAGGTGTGTGCTTGACTTTTGCAACTATATATAAAGGACCATCAGGTGCTCTAATGGTTTCACTAGAATCAAATGTGATGGAAGGTTCTTTAGGGATTTTCTGCTGCTCCACAAAGTTAATCACATTAGGAGTCATAGACACAAGATCATCAGGTGAGACAGAGGAATCAGTAGTATCAATCGCATTAGAGGTATGAGAAGGCAATGGATCAGTGAAAATCTGAAGATTTTGGTTAGGAGGAGCTACAGATGTGTTGCCTTTATCATTCACTCCAGAAACAGAGATAGTATTATTATCAATCAAATCTTGAATTTTCCCCTTTAAAGCAAAACATTTTTTAGTATCATGCCCAGGTTGATGATGAAATTGACAAAAAGATTTGTTATCAAAATAAGGTGAAGTAATCTTTGCAGGATCAATTTGCCTTATAGGAGGAAGAGTAAGCACATTTTGTTCCAATAACTTATTCATAATACTATGCAATGATTCATTCAAAGGAGTAAACTTTCTTTCTTTCTTGAAAAACTTAGAAATAGGAGACACACCTGATGCTGTATTCACATTGTTGTTGATGATGTTTTCATTGAATTTAATGGACTCTCTATTCGGTTTAAACTTCCCAAATGGTTGTTGACTACTATCACCCTTATCACTCAGAGCCATAGGATGTGATTGTTCCATTTGACTCACAGTCAGTTGATAATTGTGAAGAGTTGCGCACAACTGTTGGAAAGAAGTAAACTCAGAAAACAGGAGTTTGTCTCGAATATCTTTTTGTAAATTAGAAATAAAGATTCTTTGAATATCATTGTCAGGCACTAGAAAAGAAATTTGAGCATACAAATGCTTATATCTACCAATGAAATCAATCACTTTTTCTTTAACACCTTGTTTACAATGCATTAAATCAATCAAAGTAACTTTAGGACTTATATTGTTTTGAAATTGTTGAATGAAAGCATTTGCAAGTTGTTCGAAAGAAGTAATAGAATAGGAAGGCAACGAGCAATACCATTGTAGGGCTTTGTCTCTTAATGTTCTGGTAAACAGTTTTGCAAGCAACCTTTGGTCATAAGTAAAATCAGTACATATTGTTTGAAAGGTCTTAACATGTGTTAGAGGATCACCCTTACCATTATAAAGCTCCAAATGTGGGATTTCAACATGTTTAGGGGGGATAGCTCGAACAATGTCAAGAGAAAGTGGGCTCGCAACGTCAAATGTGGGCACACTAAACTTAGATTGATTCATAGAGGCAATTTGTTGCTGTAAAGAAGAGACAGTTTGTGCAAGATTGTTAATGGTCGCTTCAGTCGAAGAGTTCATATTAGACGTGTTAGATTGTGATGGAGGTGTTATGTTGTTGAAAGAAGGTAGAGAGTAAGGTGGTGGGACACTATGATAGTTAGTCATAGGAGATGATTGGAAAGGAGGAACACTACAAGGAGGAATGGAATGGTTAAATGAATTACCCCCTTGCGTCATGTTCATTTGTGGAGATGTAATAGGAACACTCATTGCAGGAATGAATGAAGAAGTCGGATTGAATGAAGGAAGAGGGTTGATTGAAGAAGAGGGATTGCCCCCATGACTGGTGATCATAGGAGGAATATCTTGTGTTGAAGTAGTCATTATGTTTGATGTAAAAGTAGGTATACTAGCAATAGGAGTCGTCAAAGGAATAGAATGATTGTCTTGAGTAGGAGGTTGTGTATAACCTAAGGTTTCGGCACAACTTTTCATAGGCATCACATTTGAATCCACAATGTGTGCAATACCACGCAAAATATCAATTCCATTCTTATCACTTTGAAGCATACATTTTAGACCCTCAATTAAAGGAAGAGCTTGACTATCGAGGTATTCTTGAGACATCCACTGTCGAAAATCATCAAATTGGTTATCCAATTTTGAAAGTTGTTCTACAGAAACCTCATGGAGAGCTTCTTCATCATTAAGAGGATTAGAGGAATTACCCATGTCCTCGTTAAAAAGGCTATTCAAATTAGGTTCCATCTCCTCGGTAGTTAAACCTCAAAAAGACTTAATTCTACGGCTTCGTCTAACGGGAATAGTGTAAGTAGGGCTTATTATTGTAAAACTCATGCACTAAAGAGAGAGAGAAGATTTTGAATTTTAGAGGTAGCAAATTTCAGTAAAGCCAGCCAATCTTCCAGATTTAAGCTGTTAAATACAATCAGGACAATCTCCCGAAATTTCAGAAAAAATGTCCGGGACCGTGGCGCTCGGAGTGCACACGGTCCTCGTAACTTTTTTCGAAATTTGCAGGGATGAAAGTTATGATGATTTTACAGCTAACCTGAAAAAATTGAGTGATTTTACGATCTGTAGATAGGCCAAATTAAAGTTGGAATTTCAAAATTGAACCCTACCAAGATTGTCAAAAAATGCAAAATTTGAATTTTGAAAAAGAGAGGGAAACTGAAATTTTTAATTTTATGATTTTAGAGGGAATACCAAAAGCAATGTAAGCTTTGAAATTTGAAAGTTGACTCAATTTCACGCAAAATTCAATTTTGAAAGCAGAAATCAAAGTTGTTGTAATTAAGCACTTAATTTCAAAAGTCACAAATTGCAAAAATTTGAATGAATCACTGAAATTTTGAATGAATGATAACACACTTTTCAGATTTAGGACTGTAAGAACACAATTTTGACACAAAATTTCAATTTCAACAATTTTTGAATGTTTAGAAGCCTCAATCCAAGCAATCACTAGACCAACTTTGACTGTAATTTTGAAAGTGTTAAAGTTGATAAAATCAGCCAAAATTCTGGATTTTAGCAGAAAAATACAGTAAGATCTAGCTCTCGAAATTTCAAAAAAAATGTCGGGGATGATGGCGCTCGGGGTGCACATGGTCCTCGCAACTTTTTTCCAAATTTTCAGGGATGAAAGATATTATGATTTTATTGCGGAATCCAAAGTTACAGCTGATTTGGAGATGTTTTAATCAGTGAAATTGTCGGACAAAGGTTGAATCAAGAGGGTTTCAAAAATTAGGGTTTTGACACTTAACCACTTAATTTTCAGAATTAAAGCACAAATATGAATTGACAATTTGTAATAGAAGGGCATATCTGAAACAAGCATTAACAATTAAACATTTCACAAGTTTAATTACTTAAAAAGAAAATTTAGGGTTTTTATGCAATTAACCTCTAAAATTTTGCAAAAGATCAAACATGGAAATGTAATCAAGGAATCCAATTTTCAGATCTAACTATGAATAATCAGAAAGGATGTTCACGTCAGGTTCACCAAAATGTAAAGTGAAAAATCACGATCGAACCCTAGTTGCTCTCCCCTCTTCCAACTCCAAGGAGAGAGAAGGGAGATTCGCTAGGGTTGATGGTTTTCACTTAGGGGAGAGACTTTACATTCAAAAGAGGGGTTGAAACCCACAAGATCCAATCCCACGCAATGCAAGATTGGATGCTAAATGTGTTTCAAGAGTTAAGAAAGCAAGGCTACCCTCTTTTGTAAAGAAATGTAGGTAGAAAGATTAAGCTAAGCATGCATAGAAAGTGACAAAGATTCGCTTATAAACTGAGATAGGGATATAAGATGAAGCTGCGGACCTGGAATTAGTAGTAAAATGTTGATATGATGCTGTCTTGCAAATTTGAGCAAAAGTTGTTGGGACGATGGCGCCCGAGCGCCACGGTCCTCCGAAAATTCTGTGAAATGAAGGGGGATCTGTTCGTCTCTGCACAAGGATTCCAGATCTTCAATTTCAGCCACGTACCTGCAACCTACACACAGAAAAGCGAAGACGATTGGGGGGTTAGGGATTAGGGGTTTGCCTTTAGGTCAAACCCCGGTTTTGGAATTAACCAAGTAATGAGAAAATGTTGTAAATGTAAATGACTGTAATGTAAAACAAGTACTAATACCTTGTTGTAAGGATGTTTGTATCCTTATATGCGAAGGTATAGATGTTGTTGTTTGTTGTATGTTGTATGTTGTAGTATGTAATGTGTTGTGAGTGATCTCCTCTTCAATGGTTGAATCCTTGTCTTGAATGCAACACTTAGCCTTGAATGGAGACTTAGAATGATCAATTGCTTGAAGGAATGCTTGAATGCTTGAATATCGTTTTCGCGTCTTGTACACATATGTCCTTCTTACCCGAATGGGAGAGGCAAATGTAGTTTATATACTTGCCAATTAGGGTTAATAGACTAATTTTCTCGACCTTAGGCCGACCAGGAAAGATAATTTTCCAATTTGCAAACATAAAGACCCGAAGTCGAAAAGAGACTGGGCTCAAAATAGGACCCAGGGACCAGGGCGCTGGGCGCCATGGTCCTGGGGGACCAGGGCGCTAGGCGCCCTGGTCCTGAAGGACCAGGGCACTGGGCGCTCTGGTCCCACCTCCCGGGACAGTAGGGTGCAAAGGAGGTTCAGGCCAGGGTGCAAGAAAATGCAGTTTTCAGTGTCATAATCAGGTTTCGGGGTCTCCATTCAGGTTGCGTGTTGCGTCGCCATCGTGAAGACCAAAATGCAGTCGAAATTGCAAGTGTCACAATTTTAGGACGCTACAGGATGTTTTTCGAACCTAGTGTTACCATCAATGCCAAAGGGGAGATTGTTGGCAATTTGGAGGAATTGATTATGTGTTGCATTTATGTTTTGTCATTGATGGCAACATTGGTTGTTTTGGTTGTTTACCGGTTTCCGGTTGGTTCCGATAGAGTGGTTGGTTTATGATATTGATCCGGTATGCTTTGGTTTGTCAAATTGGTTTGGATATGTCATTTATGCTATTCAGATGTGTATCATGATTAGCTGGTTTAGGATTTGATGACTTAGACACTATCATTTTTTCTAGTAAGCCTTTTGGTCACTGGTAAGGGTTTTACCGACAGAGCTTTGTTGAAGATCTTTTGATGCATGGGATAAGTGGTGTTGGTGCAACTTCTAGATGGTTCTTAGGATGTTGTTGGTTATCTTGTTCATGTTCCAGTTCATCAGTGGTGTTGAATTTGGTTTATGGCGACTTATTTTGGGTCCGGTGTTATCTAGGTTATGGACCAATTTATGTAACACGTTAGAGGATGTTCTTGATGCGTTATCGACAAGATTTAATGATTGGTTTACATTGTTTTCAACCTAAGATGACTTGGTGGATCATTGGATTGTGGGTTTATGTTATGAACATATTGTATTAACTTTTTGGTGGCTAGCCTAATTGTTTAGGTCCCGGGTTGGTATAAATATGATGTAAGATCTCTTTGTAGATCATGGGCGTATGGGATTAAGGTTATGGTATTATCTATGTACGAATAGTGTTGTAATCATATGTAGAAGGTTTGGTCGATCATAGGTGATTGAATTGGGTTTGTGTAAGAGGTTTTAGGCCTCAAGTACTGAGCTTAACCAAAATTGTACTTAGGCATAGGAGATGCTATCTTTGCAGTTCAATCTTCATTCCATATTGTAGTCTAGATTTATTTTGTAGTCAGTGAGGCTCCTTTTTGTGATGAGCAGTATGCTCTAGGCTATTGGCCTTCCTACATGTGCAATCCCCTCATAGTTTAATCACATACTTACTGCAGAAGTATTATCTGACTGTGGATAGGCTTCCCACCATGGTTTTTCCCTTTATCGGGTTTTGCACATACAAGTCTCGGTGTCATGTGTTATGGATGAATGGTAACTGTTTTGTGATTTATGTTTATGTTTAATTTCTATATTGGTTATTCCGGTATTTAGTTTATGCATTTCGGTATTGAGTTTATGTATTTTGGTAATAAGGATTTGAATGCTTAAAGTTCTATAATCCGGTGACAACTGATTCACCCCCCCAGTTTTCCTATGGTTATTTGAGTTGTCTAACATCCTAAAAATGATGATTTTACTTTGAGTGCTTTTACAGATGCTGATTGGGCAGGTGATGTTGATGATCGAAAGAGTACTAGTGGTGGTGCATTTTTCTTGGGAAAGAGATTGGTTTCATGGATGAGTAAGAAGCAAAATGACATTTCTGTACCTACTACAGAGGCTAAATACATTGTTGTTTCTAGTCATTGTACAGAGGTAATATGGATGAAGCAGATGTTGAAAGATATTAGAGTTGTTTATGATGTGCCTATTGCTATATATTGTGATAATTCTATTGCTATCAATATTTTTAAGAATCCCATGCTGCATTCCAAGACTAAGCATATATCAATAAATTTTCATTTCTTGAGAGAGAAAGTGAATGAGAAGGAAGTTAGACTGGAGTATGTGTCTACAAAGAAATAAATTGCAGATATCTTCACAAAACCTTTGATGAAGGATGCTTTTGAGTATCTTAGGGAGAAGCTAGGGGTAATTACCCCTCTGGATAAGAACTAAGATGCATGGATTTGCATCGTTCCGATAGATTTCATAGAGATATCTTGTGATCCAGATTGATTTTGGTGGTTGATACTTAGGGAGAGTAGCCAGTGGTTCAGATGTCCAGATTGGTGTTTTGTGATGTGCTTTTTGAATTGATGTCAAAGGGGGAGAGAGCTATGTGAAATACCTTGTTGAGTTGTGTGCATGATCTTAGGGGGAGATGATTATTTTCTTTCTTTGCATTGATTGTTTTTCACATCATATGTTGCCATCAATGCCAAAGGGGGAGATTGTTGGATATTATTGAGAAGTTTGCTAGAACATTGTTTTGTCATTGATGCCAACATATTCCTTTGTGTTTCATTGTTGCAGTCAGATTAAGTAAGTTGGTTCGGCCAGTCTGTTTCAGATATGTTGCTATGGATTAAAGAGTTTTGAGATAAGTATCTCTAGTTGATTCAACAAAAGTCTTCATGGTCTGCATGATGATTTGATTAAGTTACGTGATTTGGTATTGCGATTGGTTTTTTATTATTCAGTGTTCTGATTGTGCTCCGTATTGCTCTGAGATTGCTATATATTTGTCTACGGATTTGGTAGAGTGTTTGGGATATTTTGGTGTGTCCTCAATTCAAATGGTTTGTGATTTGGATGTTTGCAAGTGTATCTTTTAGTCTGACAATTAGTTGAGTTAGTGTTCTTGAGGTTTGGTTAAGATTCTAGTAAGTGGTGATGTTGTGGTTGTTTCTGCAGTAATTCATGATGCTTGTGGATGTTTCTAGATAGTTTTCTATTTGTGTTGGTGGTTCGCATTGATTGTTGTGCACATTAATAATGTTTTTCTTGGTTTGATGGTGTTCTTTGTGTTATGCGACATTCGTGATGATTGTGGTGTGTTGTGGAAGTTCAAGGCGTAATTCTTAGAAGTGTTTCATGTTTGCGGTAGTGATTTGGGTCCATACTATGTCTTAGTCGACATTTTTTTGGTCTGCATATTTCATTGTAGCGTGTCTGGTCATATTTTATAATTTGTATTGCGGGTTTAGCCGACCTTGAAATACAGGTTGATGATTTGTATAAAATGATATAATTTTGTGTTGCGGATATGTATGTGAAATTTGCAAGTGTGTGAAAAATGCGAATAAAGATTTGATCTTTCAGTAGCAGAGGAGAAGTGTGAAAGAAGTGTTGTAGAGCAGTATATGAGCTTAACCAGAACTATAACCAAGCATTAGGAGATGCTATTCTATCAATTCATGATATTCTGAATGTAATCCAAATCTTTTTGTATGACAATGAATCTTCCCCAAGGTTGTATCCCTTGTTGTAATTGTGTTTTGAGAAGTGAGCTCTAGGCAGTGTGCCTGAGTGCATGTGCATTTCCCATTGTAATATTTCATATACTTCTAGCAGGGTATCATCTTATTGTGGGTAGGTTCCCACTATGGTTTTTCCCTTAACCAGGTTTTCCACGTCAAAAATATTGGTGTTATGTGTTATTGATGTGGTGTTGATTATGCTTTCATTGTTACTAATCAGATTTGAAGTTGAGTTTAAGTTAGGTTTTGTGAAAATTGATTCACCCCCCCTCTCAGTTTTCTGCATTGGTGCCAACAAAACTCTCTCGAGGGATTCTTGTTGATCTAGTGTGTATGGTCAATACCATTAATAATAAGAATCTTTTTACTCAACATTTGATTCAAGTTATATATGGTAAATCATGATGGTTTCTCTTCCCCTACTATTGGTTCAATTATTCTTCTCATTGAGGTTGGTACTATGTGCATAGATCTTACTTTTGCTATTATTCTTATATCGGATCAATTTCGTGTGAAGTTGGGACATCCTTGGCTCTCTTCCATGAAAGCTATTCCTTCTATAATGCATAAATATTTGAAGTTCCCTCACAATGGGAATATTATCATGATTAATCATAGCCTTTACCAATTCACAACAAAGCATGGAAATGTCACCCTTGATTAATTTTTGCCTAAACAACCTAAACCTTTAAAGTCTCAAGAGGACATTATTTTCAATCTTATAAAAAATAGAAAAATAATATGATATTGGCCTTAAGTAAACCTAGAGACCCTTCACCCATGGATATTTGTCCTCCTCACCCTAGACGTAGTCTTCTTCCTACACCTTCAATTATTCCTATATATACTGTGATTCCACCTCCCGCATATTATAAAAGAAAACTCCCAACATCTGGTATCTCTCAATATAGTGAGGCTCCTTCCATTCCTCCCCCTAAAAGGGAAGAAAAGAAGCCTATGTTGATTGATCCTCAACCTTCACAAGTCTCGATTAAGACTAAAAGAAATTGTTGTGCGAGAGAATATTGGTGAAGATGTCGTGCCAAGGCTCGTGAACTTGCTTCTCAAACCATTTCCTCCCCAAAGACACCAAATGTTGACCCATTTGTACAACCTTCACCTAACCCTAGGGAGAATGTTCAACTCAAATCACCAAGGTTAAAGATGCTGAAGAAAAAGGATGATTTAATTTCTTTTCGTGTTAGAGATCCTATTATGATTAATTTAGATGATAATAATATTGTTCATGATAACAATTATGATCCTAATGATTCTAATGATATGTATGAGCTCGTTTAGATTGATCATGAACTATCTTCACACTTTTTAAAAACACTAATCCTAGCTCCCAGTGACAAACAAAGTGACACAACATTAGAGCGTGGTCCTTGTTTGGAACTTGTAGTAGGTCCATCTACCATGCTCGTTGTTTCTCCTCTTGTACCTTTTACACCATCCCTAAATGATGTTAAGAAAGATTGGGAGAAGGATGATTTTCTCGACTAAATTCATATGTGTTGTAGATTCTTACACATGCTTGCTTGTGTGTAATGTGCTTCCTCATAATGTGCTTCTTGATATGTCTTTATGTTATGTTAGGTTCTTTTTGGATGACCCTTGTTACTCTGTTGGTGGAAGGTAATAAAGAGGCCAAATCTATAGTGATATTATTATATTTGTATCTCAATTTCTTTTGTATGTTGTATCATTGTTATGTTGTACATGTGCTATTATTTGTAAATGTGCCTTTGTGTCTACTTGGGGATGTGCAAAGTATTGAGATATTTTTTTGGTCTCTTCCATGTTGACTCAAATAGACATTTCTTCATTCATCTTGTGTGCTCTTCTTCCATTGTATTCATAGTTGTACTACCTTTGGGGGATGAGGTTAATTAAATGAAGTTATTCTTAATATACATTATCTATCAAAAGTGCATACTGATCGTAGCTAGTGGATACCTTCTATTTTTTTATTCCTATATGTTTTGTGACCATTTCCCTTTGATTTTTCCTTTCTTGGGGAAATATCATTGTGGCAACGTGCTTGTCTTTTAGATGCATGTATGATATTTTAAAGCTATTTCTCTTGGTAAGGCATACACAATTACTTTAATGTGGGGCATATACTCCGCTAATGTTAAATTTCTTGCACACACCATGAGACTTGGTTTGTACACTTTGTTAACACACCATGACATGTTTGGTATGTGTTGTAGTACCCATTTTGTAGTCATTTCAATTCAATGTTCAGGTTACTTTGCAAATTGAGCCTTTTTCTTTGTAATCTTTCTCAAAATTTTCAATCCTACATGACTCATAATAAGCAATAATCCTTACTAGGACAAGAATAGTCATGCTCTTTCCATCTTCTTCATGTGTTTCTTTTTTTATCTTGAGATATTAGATTGATAAGATCCTAAGTTTTGGGGGGCTTGGTCTGTCTTGTCTCTTTGGTATATTAGTGAAAGTTTTGCAATTGTACTTTACCATGAGTATGGACATAGGTTCATACTCCCGCTGAAGTGGGGGCTAAATGTAGCATCGTAAATAGTATCCATAAAAACTTTCATCCTCGCCTAGTCCTCACCTTGGTGTTTTAGCCTCTAGTGCTCAATGTCTACTTTGATGTTGCTCATACCATTTTGAAATCTACATTTTCAACTCATTTATTGCCTCTATACTATTCTGAATCCTAATTGATAGGACAAGGATTCCCTAGTCCTCCCAATTAGGATCCAAAATAGGACCTCACAATGTTCACTTGATGTCAGTGGAAAATTTGGCTACATGTTGACCCGATCCAAAAATTCAAATATTTAATGCTCTATTAGGTATAAAAGGAAGCCTGCCATCCTCATTTGGTAACTAGAAATGAGAACTTGGAAATCACAAGTGAGATCTCAATTGCACTCTAGAAAAGTCAATTCAAGTCTACATGATCAAGTATTCAACTATTCATCAAGAATTGAAGGAGAAGGTCAAGTCAATATCAAGCATTCATGTTCAAGAATCCATGATCAACCTTCCATGAAGACCTTCTACATTGCATCACAAACCTTTGCATGATGATTCAAGAAAACTTCATCAAGGTATCAAGTTCAAGCATTTTCAGATTAGATCTAGCCTTTCCCTCAAATAGAAAGCATTTTATTTCAGTTCAATTCCATTTCAATTATCAACTCAATTCAAGGTTAATTCCTAAACTGAGGTTTGACCTAAGGCAAACCCATTAACCAAACCTATTTCTTTCTTTTTGTGTGTAAGGAATTTCCTTGGGATATACAAGTGAGGAATTCGATAGTGTAGATGATGACAATCAAACTCAGCTTTTGAAGGCACAAAAAGTAGAGAAACAGGATGACCGATTCCCCTCACTGTCAAGAATTTTTGATGACCTTCTGATAGTGGATTTCAAGTCTATTTCACCTCAACATTTAGAGGACCAGGGCAACCTGCTCCCATCAGTCTTGACAATTCAACTCCAAATTCTTGTCATAAGTTCTAATCTATATTTCCTCCTTAGATTTAGGCTTACAACTCTATATGACATCCGAAACATTCTATTACTATTATATTATGTCAATTTCTCATTGGTTGTCATAGATCTACCATTGCAATTAAACCCTATTCAAATTCAATTTTTAACTCTAACAAGGGAAAAATTAACCTGATCTGATTTCCGTCCTTTTAGGATTGGATCAATCAATCAAATTTCCTTCCCTTAATGTAAGGATTGTCCCAAGTGAAGTTAGTGGTTTTATCAACCCAAATGGTGAAGCCCTAATTTCTAATATCTTATAGTTGGTATACCTTGGTTTGATGTATGGTTAGTTTAGATGAATTGCAATTTGTTGTGGTTTCTATTCTAGGTGGTATGAGTATGGCAGTTACTTAGGGCCTTTATTAAAATTTGAATATGATGCTTATGTTTATGTAGGGATTGATGTAGGTTTCAATGATAGCTAATATGGTTCACCTTGACATGTTTCTTTTTCTTCCATGTGTGGCATGTTGGAGGATGTGAGGAGGTTTTTTATTGATAGTGGTTATCATCGTTGCTTTTGCAAGTATCTAAGGGAATCATTTTTCATTGTTTGTAATTCCTATGGCTATATTTATAATGTATAATTTTAAGTGGGAGAATGTTAGGATTAAGGTGCCATCTACCTTGTAAATCCTATGATGTGGTTCCAACATCCTTGGAAAGTGTCCAAAGACACATAGGATGTATTGGGAAAATGATTTGTAATATTATTTCTCACTATTGTTTGTAATACATTCATAATGGGTGATGGGTTTCGCTAGCAGCGTAAAATTGGGTTGTGAACACAATTATTTAATATTATTTTCTTTACTTATGGACATCTAGAATAATATATTTAATGACTTGGGAGGTGGACAAATGAGTGACCTATGGGCTTCTCCAAGTGGAAGCTTGGAAGAGCAACAAATGTCTCTTTGTATTTTGTCATTTATTAAATTTAATGTAATTTTTATCTCAGTAGAAGGGCCACCCAAGTTGGAGGGAAAGTATTGAAGTGATGAGTTAGTTGGAGGCATTCCAAGGGTTGTGGTTGTGGAGAATTAAGAGGCTTATTTGTACGTATTTATTGGTAATTTTGGATCTCTTTCCATGCTATAAATTTAGCCTTTTGGGTGTATAATTAAGGAGTAACACTTGAATGTAGAGTTTATTTGTAGAAACGAAAATAGATGGGAGGTATAAGGAGGTTGTTCACATGTACATAGGTGCTAATATGTTGGAGGAAAAGAGGGAAATCTAAGTGATGGTATTGTAATCAAATTTATTTTTGATAACACACGCTTGACCTCTCTTCTTGGTGGAATTTTTTCACACATGGGTTACTCCACATAAATCCTATGTTATGTGTTGATCTTATGTTGCTGATTTATGCCTTATTGCCACTATATTATGCTGATGTTGATTATTATTTATTTATATTATAAGTTCACATAAGATAGGTTTATTAAGCATGGTTTACAGGCTCATTTTTGGCATCATAAAGAAGAAGGATCTTGTTAGCATTATGTTATATGTTGTCATTGATATCAAATCTTGTGGTCTAGTTAGGTCCGATTGTAGTATATTGAGCAATCGTGGAAGATTGGTATGTATGTGGTGTTGTTGATCATTTGGTGATTTCCCCGAAGGCTTGGCTTCTCAGAAGATGTGTTGTTGATGTTACTCGGTGCTATTTTTGGGCTCGTCTTGATTCAAAATTTGAGGGTGTGTAACGACGTTTTTGTTCTGGGTTCGGTATTGGTAATATATGTAACATGCTGATATGTTTGATGAGGAACATTGTGATGTGGTCTACTTCTCATTCCTTCCCACAACTGAAATGTTTAATATTGACCTATTTTAGATCTCTATCTTGGTCGACTTGGAAGATTATATTTTTTGGAGACAGTATATGTATGTGTATGAGCTAGATGAGTTAGTGTGGTATTTTTGTGAATAGATAATTATGTTGAAGATATGCGAGATTGAAAGAATCCAATTTTTGTTGTGAAGTGTGTTGTGGATAGTTATTGGAGGCAGTTCTAACAGTGTAGACTATGATCTAGTGGTGAATTTTCTTTTCTATCTTTATTTCTTTGACACTGAGCCTTTCTGGGCAGTGAGCCCTTCACCAGTGAGCTTTTCTGGGTAGTGAGCCCTCCTACAGTGAGAATTATTGGCAGTGAGCCATCCTTTCTAAAAATCACCTTAACCAGTGTTTTTATATTGAGAACTAGCATTCTTCATGGTTTTTCCCTTCTTGGGTTTTTCACGTAAATTTTGGTGTTATTTGTGTCTCATTTATGCTTTCATGTTTTATCTATCTTGATTAATTTTTCTAGTTGTTTCGGATCTGTGAATAAAGTTTGAAAGAATATTTTAATTGTCAACCGATTCACCCCCCTCTCAGTTGCCTGGATATTCAACAATTGGTATCAGATCTTTGGTTTCTTGACATAGAGCTTAACCACTTGAGGTAGATCCTGATTCAATGGCACAAAAATTATCTATCCTTATCTTTGAAGGATATAATTATAGTTTCTGGAAAGTAAAGATTAGAGTGTTAGACACAATGCACCACTAAGGGGGGGGTGAATAAGTGGTTTTCAAACTTTTCCCTTTAACTATCCTTATGTGAGTATACCAATTAATAGATCTAACTAAATGCAGACTTACCGGTTAGTGAGAAGACTAAACACAAATGCATTCACACAAGAGGGACATCACATAACACTAGCATATATGAGGAAAACCCAAGATGGGAAAAACCTTGGTGAGAAATGCTGCTGGAGACTACTGTTGCAATCCAGCCTCACAATGAATCTCTGATTACAATATTTAGGGCACCAACCCAAGGAGCACCAACCCTTGATTTAGGGTACCAAACCAAGGAGCACCAACCCAAGGAGCTACAACCCCTACACCGAGCACCAACTTAGTGAATACAAAACATAACCATTTACAAGTTAATAGCCTTATTACAAATAAATTTTGTAACTCTTCCTCAAATCTCTCTGTAGGATCTCTTGTCTAGTTCGCTGTCAATTCTCTCTCTCTCTCTCACCCACTCACAACTGTAATATTATCTCTTGATGCAACCTTATTGGTTCAACCTCTTCTTCTCCTCCACCAGTTCTCTCTCTGTCTCTGTCAGTACTCTCTGCTGATTGTCTTTTCTTTCAACTGCTCTGCTGGTATCCACTAATTCTATCTTCTATCGGTTCCTTCTTTCCTACTCTGCACTCTTTTGCAAATCTTCTCTACTGGTTTGGTCACCATCGATATACTTCTCTCATAGACTCACTTGCAGACTACTGGTTCCTCACCATTGTTGGCTGATCCTCTCAACCTGATTCTCACTCTCACACACTCAGTCTCTTTTCAGATACTCATTGATTACTTGACTAATTTTCTCTTACTTGCAGAAGCAACACTCTCCCCTTCAGTAGCAACCTTCAATGATTTTGGCTTCCTTATTTATAACTAGGTTTTCCCACTAGAAGCCAATTCAAATCTCGGGTGGTTAGCGTTTCCTCACCAACCTCGAGGCAAACCAAATCCAATCAGATCTTTTCTGATCTGATCTCCTAGATAGCTATCTGCACATCACCGCCATTAATGTTACTTCAAAAACATACTTGTTATGTTTAGCAAACATAGATAGTCAATTGGTGAGACACAAGATCAATCACCATTAATGGTTCACAAATTCCATCATCAACTTCATTCTGCATTTGGAAAATCTGCATCGATCAATGCGTCTCATCGATCATCTCTGTTTGACCTTCCTCAAGCCACACACCTCTGCAATACCTCTGCAAGACATCCCATGATTTATGGGGTCTATTATTAATATCGACCAACTCTGCAACAATCTCATCAGTGCACACTCCATCTACAGTTGCATGCAAGTCCACCATCTTGACTCCACATGGCACCTTTGTCAACCAACTACCATCTTGGATCTTTGCGTCAATTCAAATAGGATCACTGACCAAACACTCAACTGATTCTTCTTTTCTGCTTGTTCACTAACCCTACCGGTATCTCACTCTTTATCGGTTGACCTTCATGTCTGCTCTTTGCTGAATTGCTGGTGGAACACCTTAACCAGTCACTAGAAATGTCTATCCATAGCATTCTCATTTTCATTAGGGAAAAGCACATCTCTTAGCCTCTTTGCTTCCTTACCAATTCTCATGCTTACTGGTAGCCATCCTAATGACACCATGTCATCAACCTTCACCGGTTTCCATCTAAAGCATCTGCTTGCCAATTTCATTCTCTATTTTCCGCTGCTCCCCTTTGCCTTCTTCATCATTAGACTGAATATCATCTCAGCCAGTTTATCAAGTTGACAAACTCATCAATTATTTACTCTTCCTTTTCTGTTCCAATGGCATAACTATTAGGTCCCGGAGACAACTAAGAGAGGGGGGGTGAATCAGTTGTCTAATAAATTCAAACCAAAAACAACTTAACCAACTTATGCTTAATACTGGTAAACCAGTCTAATATACCGATAGATAGTTTTAATAGTTAATTGAAATACCGGTAAGGATTAATGCATGAAACAAAAAGACAGAGTCATCCACAACACATAACACCAATATTTGTACGTGGAAACCCTGTAAGGGGAAAAACCACAGTGGGAAACCTTACCCACAATCAGATGATACTACTACAGATAGTAAGTATACATAAATGGGGTCTGCACATGCAGAAAGGCCAAGTGCCTGGAGCTCACTTCTCAATCACAAATGGGAGTCACACTGACTACAATTGGATGGTTAAATCCAATAAGAATGTACTGCTCAAAATAGCATCTTCATATGCTGGATTCAGTACTAGTGTAGTTTTGATATGCTTTCACAAAACCCTAGCTTCACCTCCAAATGATGTCTGTGTGTATAGCTCTGCTTAATCTCGCATATACCTTCTTACAATTCCTTTTCACATTCCATATCCGATCTTACAAATAAGATCTTACATTTACACCATAACATAAGACCAATTTTAGTAGGTCGGCTCTACAAGATATTACAATAAAAACATTTTACAAACAATACAATATCTAATGCAATAACCGATTCAATATGTCGGCTTAATGCATTTACAACAATAATTAATCATCTCCATAGCGTGTCGTGCTGATCTGGAAAAGATAAACCTACTGGTGTAACGTAGACCTATTTGCTGGTAACAACAAATATGCAAATATGAATATACCAATAACCAATTCTCCAAGACAAGATGTCCAAACGATGTCTTTGATATTACCAAGTATTTTCCATGCCATTCCAAGTGTCGGTGATCATTATATCCTGCCGTGTACCATATACCGGTGACTGTGCAAAAGTCACTTGCTTGCTGGTGAATGTTTGCTAGATTTCCAAAGTGCTAGAGTTTTAGTAGGTGTTGACATCAATGACAAAACCATACCAAAATACCAATAATCTCCCCCTTTGGCATTGATGGCAGCACAAGATGGAAAAACCATCAAAGTGCCAAAACAGAAATGCCAAATACCAAAGTACCAACAAATACCTGAGTATAAGTAAACTCTCCCAAAGTGACAATCTCTCCCCCTGAGAGTAACATATTTTTCATACCAATCTCTCCCCAAAAGATAATGTGTTTTTCCATAGATATCACTCCCCCTTTGACATCAAATGCCAAAGTTACAACAAAACCAAGTTCATATACAAAAAACCAACCAATTCAATATACCAACTACTCCCCCTGAGAAGTAGCTTCCTCATCAAAGCCAGAAATAAAAGATTTCTTTGCTAATTCTGCCGGTTGATGACAATCATCAACTTCCTAAGTCTCTACTGGTAGGGGTATGACCCCAAGCTAGTCTCTGAGATATTCAAGAGTCTCCTTAGGAAAAGGTTTAGTGAAAATATCTACAATCTGCTCTTTAGTATTCACATAAACTAGTTTTATCTCCTTTGCTTCAACATGTTCCCTTAGGAAATTTAGTTTGATAGAAACATGTTTGGTTTTAGAATGTAATACTGGATTCTTAGATATATCAATTGCTGCAGTGTTATCACAATAGATAGTAATAGGTTTCTTGCATTTTACCTTTATGTCTTTCAACATTTGCTTAAGCCATAGTACCTATGTACAGTTAGTTGTTGCCGCAACATATTCTGATTCTGCTGTTGATAAAGATGTACGACTTTGTTTCTTGCTCAACCAAGAAACTAGTCTATTTCCAAGAAAGAATGCTCCTCTAGTGGTGCTTTTTCTATCATCCACATCTCCTGCCCAATTTGCATCTCTGTATGCATATAATTCAAAGTTTTCACCTCTAGGATACCATAATCCAAGATCTAAAGTGCCTTGTAAGTACCAGATGTAGCATCGTAAATTGTACGCACTTACTAAAGCAGTACAATTTCACACCTAGTTTAGCACCCGCCTTGGCCAATTTTGCATTTTGCATTGCATTTCCCCTTTAGCACTTAATTAATCAAATTAATTAGGTCTAAGGTCCTATTTCATCATCTTCTAGTTGGGCCCTTTCATTAAAGTGTGCGCCTTTCATTTTATTCCTCCAATACATCATTTAATCAAAAACCCTAATTAGGTCCTATTTTGAACTTGGGGGCTTGATTTCGGGGGTCAAAACATCTTGAAATCACCTGTAACTTCGGGATTCTCTCTAAAATCATCATATCCGATGGTCCTAAAAATTTGGTGAAAAGTTGTCGGGACCATGGCGCTCGGAGTGCACACGGTCTCGGACATTTTTCCCAAAATTTTAGGAACACAATCCAATCATAAAATAAAGCTTAACCCCAAGAAATTGGCGGGAGATTCAATCTCTAGGTCGGCCAAAAGTTGAAATTAAGACCTAGGGTTTCATACATAAGAGCTCTCTTTCTTCATTTGAAAGGATGGGAATTTTGGTTTCAGGGACCTTCTATGCACCGAAAGAGCAGATCTTTGAAGACTTCAACAACATTCAACATCCACCCATCAAGCATTCATCAATTTCATTCATCCATTTAGGGCTTTGAAGACATTGAAGAGCAATAAGGGATCACCGACTGAAGATTGGCTTGTACCCCTCCCTTGGGGTTGGGTATGATTTCATGTTGTTTTCAGGTCTTTGCATAAGCCTCATTATATCATTTGTATTCATTCTTTAGATCACTTTGCATCTTGATTTGGAGCATTTACATTATCATTTACAAGCAATTAGGGTTTACTTTCTAGGTTGCTCTAGTTTGCTTACTTGCATTTTAGGATCTTGCACACACACAAGGTCTGCACACACACTACTTTTACAATACAACTTGGCTATTCGTGGAGGTGAAAATCACCAAAGCGGGGGTTTGACTAAGGCAAAACCCTATATAGCCGCCCACCATACCTTTTCAAATATAAGTGTAGGTTTTGGGATTTAGACGACGCCGCAAGTTACAGATCCGACGGAAGCGGACCGATACAGAACTTCACACCAAATTTCAGGGCAAAAGACCAGGACAGGGGCATGGGGTGCCCTGGTCCTGCCAGGACAGGGGCGCTAGGTGCCCTAGTCCTTGGGACAGGGGCGCTAGGTGCCCTGGTCCTTCTGTCAGACAACAATTTTTAGCATTTCCGACAATTTTCTAGGTTGTAAAACAGTAGTTTCAGGAGCATTTTCAGGGGCAGAATCAGGATAGTGGCGCTCACGCCCCCGTCCCAAACATTTCCACTTATATTTTAACTCCGAGTACACATCTTCATTCTTGTCTTGTCCTTGTGTTTATAGCTTTCCATTGTTTAAACTTCAATTCTGCAATCTTATTATTAGTTCATACTTGCACTTTGGAATCATTTTATCTTTCAATTACAACAAAGGAATAGAAACCCTAATAGGTAGCCCATGGCTCTCTCTTCCACAAAAAGAAGTAGCCAATTGTGTGATACCTCTAGGCTCTTTCGTATTCCACAATGTGTGTCAAAAGGTAGGATTAGGGTATGTTAGCCTAGTCCCGCTTTTTCCTCTACACATTTTGGTGAACCCGACGTGAATCTTATTATTTCTTTCTCTTGCATCACATTTGTTAGGTCTAGATCTAGATTTAGTGTGTGTCATTTAAGTTTCATTTTAAAAAAAAAAAAAAGAAGAAAAAAAAAGAAAAAAAAAAAGAGTGTGTTTCTTTGTTTCTTTGCATTGTGTGTTTAAGTTTTATGCAACTTTTATTTCAAAATGTCAGATTTTTATTTGCAAGATGTTCATATTTATGATGATGTATGCAATTATGTTGATTATGAGTATAGCCAAGATGATTTAGATGAAGCCTTAGATGAGTTTTTGAACCCTAAAGATACCAAACCTTCATTTTACCAAAAACTCATAAACATTGTTACTATGCCATTTCGTTGTGATGAGAAAGATAAGTCGAATGATTCCTCTCAAGGATACATTCCTATCAACTCTTCCACTAAATCTAGTAACATGGTTGTTTTCAATGATCCTCTTTATGAAGAAATGTCTCCTTTTGAATCAAAAGACAAACCTTTTAATAGATATGATCATGCTTTGTTGGATGATGCTCTTGATGACTTTGTGGCTTTATCGAAATCTTTAAACAAGAACAAAACTTCTAAATTAGTTAACATGGTAAACCTAAAAGAGCATAATAAGCCTCTCTTTGAAGTCCAAGGTGCTTATCCTTCTCCCACCTTTCAAGTTCCTAAATCACCTCTCCTTACTGTCCAAGGAGGGTATGGTCATGATTCCTGTCTTACTCCGAATAAACCTATCATCACTGTGCAAGGAAGAAAACCTATGAGTCCTTATAGTTATGCCAAGCAATTAACTAGAGAGAGTTATCATGTGGTTGCCCATACTTATCACACTATAAATAATAGATAGCCTAATCCTCCGCCTCTTACTCCAATTTCTCTTCCTAATCCTCAACCAATTCTTCCGTAAGCTCCACGTATTTCACAAGTTCTTGGTAAGGAATATGATCTCATAGAACAACTTAAGGCTACCCCTGCTAAGATATCCCCTTGGGATCTGATTCAAACCTCTTCCGCTCATCATGAAGTGTTACAAGACGCCTTGAAAGATTTGAATGTTCCTCCACCTAATACATCTAGTAATATAGTGTCTTTGGTTAACTCTGTGATGAATCCTAAAGCTCAAATTGTGTTTACTCAAGATGAATTGCCTACTAGTGAAATCCAACATCAATATGATCCCTTGATGATTGTGGTTATCATAAATGACACTGCTATAAGATGAACACTGGTAGATAATGGCTCTGGCCTTAATGTGTGTAGCATTAATCTATTGCATAAGATGAATGTGGATACATCCCTTATTGAGCCTAACTCTCATCCCATTCGAGGCTTTGATAATGTGGCTAAGTCTTCATTAGGTATTATCACCTTACCCATCATAGTGGGACCTATTACTTTTCCTACTCCTATCCATGTTATGTTAGGAAATCTAACGTACAACTTGTTATTAGGGAGACCTTGGATTCACAGTATGCAAGCTGTCCCCTCACATTGCATAGACAAGTTAAATTTATTTATAACAATAAGACATATACCTTGATAGGTGATACTAAATTTTAGGATTGATTGCAAACATCTACTTCCAAAGGGAGTTCTTCTAAGCCTTCCTCTTCTAGCGATGACTCTTTAAACAAGATACCTATGGATGAATCCTCACTCTCTGATGATCAAAATTCTTTGGATGAGTCTGAAGTTCCTGAAGAAGATTCTTCTCAACTTGAATCTACACATGAAAAGGCTTTTGATCCTGAGAAGGTTCTCGCAGAAGACGATTGGGGATCTCTTGATTTTAATCCCACCTTTGTAGGTGAGTATAGGGTTCCTCCTAGAGAGCTTAAAGTTAAAAAGAAGGAGGAAACTAAAGATCAATCAGTCTTACCTGAACCTATGAGCAATAATTTTGTGGCCGCTTCTCGGACTTCTTCTCCTCACACCTCTAATTCTGAAGAATTTGATTCTTTGTCTTATGAAAAACCCCCTTCTCTTTCTGAAATGGCTAATCATTATGGTCGTGGTTTTCATATTTTAGCTAAGTATGGGTATAATGGAAATGGTTGTGGTGCTCACAAACAAGGGATAAAGGTTCCTCTAGGGAATAATCTTTATGATGAGACCTTTGGACTTGGTTATAATCTCTGCAAGCACACTAAAGCTTCTAAAAGACCATGTATTAGTGTTAATGTTATTTCTACATCTCTACCAATGAGACACCCTGAGTATATCGATGGGGATCCTTCATGTGCCTGTGCTTTGGATGTCTTTCCTACCGATGATGCTTTAGCTGAGTTTTTGGGAGCATATGACACTCTTCCTCGTTATCATCACAATAGGGGATTTCCTTATTGTTTGAACACTGAAGCTTATTTTGGAAAAGAGACTGATAATGATGAGATTGTGGAAGAATTCCCTCAGTTAAAGGATACTCCTCAACAAAGTAACCTTCTCATAAGTGACACCATTGATGTTAAGATGGATCCTTGCAATGAGGAAAAAGTTATTAAAATTGGAAAATGTTTGGATGAAGAAGAACAAAAACAATATGCAGATTTATTGCATGAATTCCCTGAGATCTTTGCTTGGACATATTTTGACATGCCTAGTATAGATCCTAAGATTGTTACTCATAATATTGTCTTAGTTCCCGATGCTAAGCCTGTGAAACAAAAGATTCGGAAAATGAATCCTAAGGTAGCTTTGCTTGTTAAGGTTGAGATTGAAAAATTATTGGAGGCAGGATTTATCCGCCCTATTGATTATCCCCTGTGGATTTCAAATATTGTCGCTGTGGCTAAATCAGATAATAAAATAAGAATGTGTACAAACTTTCAAGATTTAAATAAGGCTTCTTTAAAAGATGATTTCCCTCTCCCAAACATTGACATGATAGTTGATTCTACAGCAGGACATGCTTTGTTATCCTTCATGGATAGTTTTTCAGGATACAATCAAATTTTCATTAATCCTCAAGATCAATTCAAAACTGCTTTCACCACTCCTTGGGGTACGTTTTGTTGGGTGATGATGCCTTTCGGACTTAAAAATGCCAGCGCAACTTATCAACGAGCGATGACCCTTATCTTTCATGATTACATGCATAAGATTTTAGAAGATTATGTGGATGATATTTTAGCCAAATCCATTCTTCGTATAGATCATATTAAGATCCTTCCTCAAATCTTTGAAAGAATTCATAAATATCACATGTGCTTGAATCCCTCAAAATGTGTTTTTGGTGTGGATAGTGGAAAATTATTAGGATTCATAGTTTCGCATCGTGGGATTGAGGTGGACACTAAGAAAATAGATGCTATTGTCAACATGCCACCTCCTAGAAATGTGTCTCAACTCAAAAGCTTACAAGGAAAGATTCAAGCTATTCGTAGGTTCGTATCTCAACTTGCGGATCGTACTTTTCCTTTTACTCAACTTCTCAAAAAGAATATCACTTTTCAATGGAACGAAGATTGTCAGCAAGCATTTGAAGATTTAAAAGTATATTTGGCTAATCCTCCTATCCTTCAACCTGCCGAACCTTCTAAACCCTTTCTTCTTTATACAACTACTTCCCCTCATGCTCTCGCAGCATTATTGGCACAACATGATAAAGATGGTAAGGAATGTCCGGTTTATTATATAAGTTGTACCTTACTCAATTATGAGACCCGATATTCTATGATAGAAAGACAATGCTTGGCCTTGGTGTTTGGGACTCAAAAATTGAGACATTATCTTTTAAATTCAGAAGTCGACGTCATGGTAAAGTTTGACCCTTTGAAGCATCTTTTCTCTAAAACTGATTTATCAGGACGCCTAGCTAAGTGGGTTATGATGTTAATTGAATTTGACCTTAAATTTGTTTTGCAAAGAGCAATTAAAGGGCAAGCATTGACCGATCACTTAGTTGAGGCCCCTTCACCTTTCTCCTTCCCTAACTCTGAGACTTTTCCCGATGACTTCATTCTTTGTACAGAGAAAGATGAAACTTGGGAGTTGTACTTTGATGGCTCTAAGTGTCGTACGGGATCGGGGGCAGGTGTTGTTCTGATTTCTCCTATAAAGAAATCCATTCCCTTATCTTATCGTCTCAATTTCCTATGTACCAATAACATTGCTGAGTATGAGGCACTTATAGTAGGAATAAAGGTAGCCTTGGCTTTGAATGTAAAGCACATACATATTTATGGAGATTCTCAATTGATTATAAGACAAGTAACAGGACTGTATCAAGCAAAACAAGACAAATTATCACAATATAAATACCTTGCTATCTATTTGTTACAAAAATTTGATTGTTATACCATGGAACCTATTCCTCGAAAAGATAATCGACATGCGGACACAATGGCATGTGTGGCTTCTCTTGTATCTTTAGAGGACCCTGTGGTTGATCTTAAATTTGTTATTCACAACCTTATTTCTCCAGCTATTGTAGATGATTCTAGCTTGGTGACATGTTGTGACTTTATAGACTTAGATGAATGGTATTCACATATCGTAAGATACTTGACCGATGGTACCTTTCCTGATTCCGTCAATAGGAACACTAGGGCTAGAATTCGCAAGCTGTCCGCTAGATATATCATTCTTTCTAAAGTTCTTTATCGAAGGGGTTATAACGGTCTTCTCCTTCGCTGTCTTAGCAAATCAAAAATCCTTATTGCTCTTGAAGAAGCACATTCAGGTGCCTATGGGGGGCATTTTGGAGGTAAATCCTTGGTTCAAAGGTTGCTTCGTATGGGATATTATTGGCAAACTATGCAGAAGGATTCTTTTTCATTTGTTAAGAAATGTCATCAATGTCAACAATACAATAATCTGATTCCTGCTCCTGCCCAAGAACTTCGTTCTCATGTAGCTTCTTGGCCTTTTTCTGCATGGGGGTTGGATCTCATCGGTAAAATCTCTCCTCCTTCATCTCAAGGACATACTTTCATTATAACCGCAACAGATTACTTTACAAAGTGGGTAGAAGCTGTTCCCCTTCACTCTACTACTGCTGAAGTGATTTGTCAATTTCTTTTAGAAAACATTATTTCTCGATTCAGGATGCCTTCCACTATAATCTCAGATAATGGGACATCATTTAAGAACAAGGACGTGAAGAAATTCCTTGAGAAATATCATATCAAACATCAATTTTCTACACCATACTATCCTCAATCAAATGGTCAAGCCGAATCATCCAATAAGATAATTGAACAAATTCTTTGCAAAACCATGAATAAGTATGGTAAGGATTGGAGTACTCAGCTAATTTATGCTCTTTGGGCCTACCGAACGAGTGTACAAATTGCTACAGGAACCACCCCTTATAATCTTGTTTATGGTGCTGATGCTATTATGCCTTTAGAGTTAGAGATTCCATCACTTAGAGTTTCTCTCAAAGGTATAGTAGATGATGACTCTTATAGAGAACAAAGACTTCAACAGCTTGAGATTCTTGATGAACATCGTATAAATGCTCTTGAGCATATTCAAGTGTATCACAAAACTCTACAACGAAGCTATAATGATAAGGTTATTCAACGTTCCTTCTCAGTAGGTGACTTAGTTCTCTATGAGAATCAGCGCAATGTGAATGCCTTACCTGAAGAAAAGGGAAAATTTAGTCCTAATTAGCTTGGACCGTATATTGTTATTGAAGATTATGGATCAGGTGCTTACAAAATAGCGGATGTAGACGGTACGCCTCTTAAAGAACCTATAAATGCTATGCACTTGTGTAGATACTATGCTTAATTCTTCATTCCTTATCTTTCATTTCATCTATCTTCTTTTCACTTCTTCAAAATTGGATAATATGTTAGCATATCTTTGTTAGAGCAAATAGAATTAAGTGATATTTTGTTTAATCTATATTGCTTTGTTCTTGACAAGCGTGTTTCTTTACTCTATAGTTTGTCTTGAATTCATTTATGTAAATTTCAAAAGATTTACATTTCCATTATGCTGGCATATTATACAATGTCTTTATGTGTTAAGTAGAATTGTATCATGTTGTGTTTAAGTTCAAACTAAATCACATTAGTTATATGATTCTTAGGCTTAATACATATTTCTTCTCTATCATCAATGTAGTACTTGATTAAATATTTTATTTAATCAAGTCACACATGTATCAATTTAATCATGGAGCATTGAAAAATCAATCACATGGAAATTAAATTCAGAACATACATGTACATCTACCAAATGTATTAACTTTAATCAAAATATACATTGTTTTAGGCATTAAAGATAACACGTTTGAACAAAGAGAACCATATATATATATGTGGATCGTGTGTTCATATACAAAAGTAGGTCACTATACATCAAAAATGTGACCTATCCTACATCATGAGATCATCTCCTATCCCTAGGGCCAGTGGCTGGAGAGTGACGACTAGACATTCCCTCCTAATCTGACCGTGAAGGTGGACCCATAGGTGTATAGCATGATATAGACCGTGAATGACTCCGAGAGGAACTCCTACGATCCCTATCCATAAGGATCGCGTGATACGAGGTAGCCTCGGCCTGAGCTGCTACTAGGTCACGCTGTGCCCACTGAAGGTTCTTTGATAGAACTCTCTCTCTCCCTCCATATTTCCACCTATACTCAAAATGCGGAAAACAAGTCCTCATGCCGACCCGCGTTCCCCTGAGGCCTATAAGCAACCTGTGAGGAACTAGGGATCTGTGCCATCATGGAAATATCTGTCACTGCTTGCTGGATCAAGGAACACCACTCCTGCACATTAGTTGTAGTAGTAGAACAGATTTTGTATTAGTACCATTTTATATCATCAAAACATTAATCAATCAATATAAACCTACTATACCTAGATCTCCCTCATGCCAGTAGGGATTGTGATATGGTAGCATCTGTGACTAGGAACTACTAGGCTCCCCACGCTCAAATGATCTATGTGCGATGGGTATAGGTCTCTGTATCACCTCGTGTTCCCCCTTTTGGGGAATATGAGGAGGATCTAGGGCTATGGTATCATCTCTTGAATGGTGGGGAGTTGCATCTGACTCCTCCTCATCATCTCTATCCTCCTCCTCCTCATCATCTTCATCCTCATCTACATCCTCACCCACATCCTCGTTCTCCTCATCATTATCTCTATCTGTGTCATCCTCCTCTCCTTCCTCCTCCTCCTCAACACTAGGCTGATCTCCTATGGGTGGATCAGGATCTCCTGCCTCCTCATGACCCTCTCCCTCCTCTAGCTCCTCTGATCTGGATCCCTGATCCTCATCTCGGTCTCCATGTCTCCATGGACCTGGATGGCCTGTCGGTAATCTGGTGGAAAGATAGGCCCTAGGTATGTCCTCACAAACCATGAGAGATACCTACGATGTGCTCCGAGATCTGCGGAGTAATCAGTGACCACATCTTGATCGGACCCCTCTATATCTGTAATCTCGATATCATCTGTCGTAGGTCTCGCTACTGCTCTGGGTCTGGGAAGGACTCATGAGTGTCGATTATAGATAGGTACATTGGCTGGAACACACTGCTCTAGCCCAAACTGCCTCCATACTCGGTCAAAGTAGAATGGGACTATGATATGTGAGTATTGTCTTCTCAGTAGGCGGTTCCTCTGTAAGCATGCTAGCTGCCTCTCCATTCCATCCCATCTGTGCATATGTAGATATGGTCTCCATACTTTCACCTCAGCTGTCAATCTATTGAATGTCACTCTCCAATATAGTAGATCCCCAAATCTCCACTCACCGGTAAGTGGATAAGCAAACACCCTAGGCTGCTCGCTAGCCGTACTCATCAGATAGCCAACAGGCCTGGTGCATGTAAAGTGCTCAAATATCCACACCTACAGAAGTGTGCATGTCATCAAGCTACAACACTATCCAAACACATACTCCTCAAGGTCATGATAGAGATGTGCAAGCATGCTCTGACCCCAGGCATATACTCTCCTATGTCTCTCCATAGCCCTGATGCACCATGTGAGACCCCCATGCATGTGCATACCTCGCCCATTAGGGCAGACGACTAATGCAATGATGGAAATCATAAGATGTCTCACAAGGGGCACCTCTCCTATAGGATGTAAGAGCCAACTAACCATGATGCGACCTCTCATCTCACTCGGCATGACTCTCCCTATGTAGTATATCTGCTCCCTCTAATGGTCCTCCACTGACCGATCAGTCGCATATGTCACAGTAGCTCCTCTGATAGGTAGAAAAAGTATGCGGTACACATCCTCAAGTGTAACCGTCATCTCTCCTACTGGGAGATGGAATGTACATGCGTCTGTATCCCATCACTCCATAAGTGCCATCAACATCGCAGGATGGAATCGAATGGCTGGCATAAGGATCGCATACCACAAACCTACTATCGATAGTGTATCCCTCTCTGCGTAAGTCAGCCGGGGAATTTGATCTCGCAGACTATGAAGAATCTGCCCCACAGTGTGCTCTCTCATGTATGAGAGACCCTACGATGCAAAAACATCAGTGTAATTAGTACTCAATCATCAAAATCATCTATGCGAAAAATGAAAAATTGTCGAACATCGAAAGCTAACCCTGACACCCCTTGCCAAGTCTTGATTGGGACCATGGTGCTCTGTCAGGGACCATGGCACCCTCAAAGGACCATGGCGCCCTTCAGGGACCATGGCGCCCTGAGAGGACCATGGCGCCCTTCAGGGACCATGGTGCCCCATAGGGACCATGGCACCCTGATAGGACCATGGTGGGACCCAGGGTCTGATTCTAGGGCTCGTATTCGATCACAGAAACTCAAAGTCAACAGAAATGCAGAAAGTCAAAGTCAAAGTTCAGTCAAGTCACCTCGTCCAGTGGCTCGTCATCGATCACGGCCTATCGCATGATCTCCATCCTCATGCGATGCTCCGGTCATCGTGAAGGCATGATGATGGCTATGTGGGTTCCACTGCAATAAACAATGCTCAGAAATCAACAAAGTGACAAATGCAATAGTCACTTTCAAGGTATATATTTTCATTTTGGTTTCAAAACTCTAATTTTCCCCTATCACTCATTTCATCATAACTTGGGTTTGGGAGATGCGATTTTCGAACCGTTTGTTGCGTAGGAATCATATTTTTGTTCCCTTACTCCCTGGATGTTCCAAAATGTGCTCTAATGAAGCCTCTTTAGTGGACATCTCTCATCAATAATCTCTCACACAATTTGTCATAAGTAAACATGCTATCCTGTTTCACCTCCCTAATAAGCAAGCCGAAACAGGGGGGCATATAGCTACTCGCAAATTTCATCACTTTCCTTAGTAAGAATTAGGTCATTTTGTGATCTAACATGTGTTTTGTAGGGTGCGGTTCCTAACTGTGTACTGCAGATACCGCTAGGGGCTTCGTTCGACAGACTTATGGATATATCCTTTTTCAAATAATGTTTACTTTCCTATACTTTAGCTTGCATATGCATGTAGTACTCATATGACCGCTAAAGTGGGAGATAAATGTAGCATCGTAAATTATACGCACTTGCTAAAGCAGTACAATTTCACACCTAGTTTAGCACCCGCCTTGGCGCATTTTGTATTTTGCATTGCATTTCCCCTTTAGCACTTAATTAATCAAATTAATTAGGTCTAAGGTCCTATTTCATCATCTTCCAGTTGGGCCCTTTCATTAAAGTGTGCCCCTTTCATTTTATTCCTCCAATACATCATTTAATCAAAAACCCTAATTAGGTCCTATTTTGAACTTAGGGGCTTGATTTCGGGGGTCAAAACATCTCGAAATCACCTGTAACTTCGGGATTCTCTCTAAAATCATCATATCCGACGGTCCTGAAAATTTGGTGAAAAGTTGTCGGGACCATGGCGCCCGAAGTGCACACGGTCCTGGACATTTTTCTCGAAATTTTAGGAGCACAATCCAATCATAAAATAAAGCTTAACCCCAAGAAATTGGCAGGAGATTCAATCTCTAGGTTGGCCAAAAGTTGAAATTAAGACCTAGGGTTTCATACATAAGAGCTCTCTTTCTTCATTTGAAAGGATGGGAATTTTGGTTTCAGGGACCTTCTATGCACCAAAAGAGCAGATCTTTGAAGACTTCAACAACATTCAACATCCACCCATCAAGCATTCATCAATTGCATTCATCCATTTAGGGCTTTGAAGACATTGAAGAGCAATAAGGGATCACCGACTGAAGATTGGCTTGTACCCCTCCCTTGGGGTTGGGTATGATTTCATGTTGTTTTCAGGTCTTTGCATAAGCCTCATTATATCATTTGTATTCATGCTTTAGATCACTTTGCATCTTGATTTGGAGCATCTACATTATCATTTACAAGCAATTAGGGTTTACTTTCTAGGTTGCTCTAGTTTGCTTACTTGCATTTTAGGATCTTGCACACACACAAGGTCTGCACACACACTAATTTTACAATACAACTTGGCTATTCGTGGAGGTGGAAATCACCAAAGCGGGGGTTTGACTAAGGCAAAACCCTATATAGCCACCCACCATACCTTTTCAGATATAAGTGCAGGTTTTGGGATTCAGACAATGCCGCAAGTTACAGATCCGACGGAAGCGGACCAAGACAGAACTTCACACCAAATTTCAGGGAAAAAGACCAGGATAGGGGAGTGGGGCACCTTGGTCCTACCAGGACAGGGGTGCTAGGCACCCTGGTCCCTAGGACAAGGGCGTTGGGCGCCCTGGTCCTTCTCTCAAACAACAATTTTTAGTATTTTTGACAGTTTTCCAGGTTGTAAAACAGTAGTTTCAGGAGCAGTTTCAGGGGCAGAATCAAGACAGTGGTGCTTGTGTCCCCGTCCTAAACATTTCCACTCAGATTTTAACTTCGGGTACACATCTGCATTCTTGTCTTGTCCTTGTGTTTACAGCTTTCCATTGTTTAAACTTCAATTCTGCAATCTTGTTATTAGTTCATACTTGCACTTTGGAATCATTTTATCTTTCAATTACAACAAAGGAATAGAAACCCTAATAGGTAGCCCATGGCTCTCTCTTCCACAAAAAGAAGTAGCCAATTGTGTGATACCTCTAGGCTCTTTCGTATTCCACAATGTGTGTCAAAAGGTAGGATTAAGGTATGTTAGCCTAGTCCCGCTTTTTCCTCTACACACCAGAAAATCCATTTTACTATTGATTCATGATTTTCTCTAGGATTACTTTGAAATCTTGAAACAATACATATTACATTCATAATATCAAGTCTAGTTTGTGTTAAATATAGTAAACCTCCTATAATAGATTTGTACCTAGTCGGATTAACAGGTGTAGATTCATCCCTTAGTGATAGTTTATCATTTGTAGACATAGTTGTGCTTACCGGTTTAGAGTTCTACATCCCAAATTTCTTTAGTAACTCTTTTAAGTACTTGGATTGACTCAAGAATATACCTTTATCAGTCTGTGAAATCTGCAATCCTAAAAATAATTTTATTTCTCCAATCATAGACATTTCAAATTCTTGTTGCATCTCAATAGAAAAGTCTTTACATAATCCATCTTCTCCTCCAAAGATTATATCATCAACAAAAACTTCTATAACCAAGATGTCATCATTAGTCACTTTATAATATAAATTACTATATGCATTACCTTTAGAAAAACCAATCTTCAAAAGATACTTATCCAATCTTGCATACCAAGCTCTTGGAGCTTGCTTCAATCCATACAAATATTTGGTTAACCTACAAACCATATCTTTGTTATCTGTCAAAGAAAATACATTAGGTTGTTCAATTTAAAATTCTTCTTCAAGATCTCCATTCAAAAATGCACATTTAATATCCATTTGATATACTTTGTAGTTCTTATGTGCTGCAAAAGCCAAAAATAATCTAACTACCTCAATTCTAGCTACCGATGCAAAGGTTTCATTGTAATCAAATCCTTCTTTCTAAGAGTATCCCTTACACTCTAGTCTTTCTTTATTTTTGATAACCTTACCATCTTCATTAAGTTTTTTTTCTGAATACCCATTTGGTTCCAATTACATTTTTATCTTTAGGCCGAGGAACTAATGTCCAAGTGTTGTTTTTCTCAATTTGTTCCAATTCTTCTTCCATAGCTTTAATCCAATATTTATCTTCACATGCCTCATTAACAGATGATAGTTCAATTTGAGAAATAAGACATACCTCTTCATTTGCCAATCTTCCTCTTTTCATAACTCCTTTATACTTGTTTCCAATTATCTGATCTTCAGAGTGATTCAGTCTTACATACTAGGGTGTCTTTGTTTGCTGCTGTTCCTCAGTTACTGTGGAATTTTTAGATGATACCGGGGTAACCGGTTCTTCATTTTGTACTGGTGGATTCAGAGTAGGTTCATTTGTCAAAATTTTTGTTGCCAGTTGAAAGTCTATATACCTTGAAGTTCCTCTGAATTGTTCATCAATCTTTACATTTGAACTTTCAATAATTTTCTGCAATCTTTTGTTAAAACATCTACATGCCTTGCTTTTAGATGAATAACCAAGAAATATTCCTTCATCACTTCTAGGATCAAATTTTCCAATATACTCATCTCGTCTGATATAACATTTGCTTCCGAAAATTATGAAATATTTAAGAGTAGGAGTAATACCAAACCATAGTTCATGAGGGGTTTTACCGGTTTCACCTTTGATGTGAACTTTGTTGAATGTATAGACGGATGTACTTACTGCCTCTCTCCAATATACATGTGGTAGGTTTGCTTCTGATAACATACTTCTTGCTACATCCAAGATAGTTCTATTTTTCCTTTCAACAACTCCAGTCTGTTGTGGTGTCTGAGGTGCTGATAGTTGTCTTCTGATTCCATTTACTTCATAGAATGTATTAAATTCCTTAGATGTAAATTATCCTCCTTGATATGATCTTAGACATTTGATTTTCTTACCAGTTTCATTTTCTACCATTGCTTTGAACAGTTTGAACTTTCCAAGTGCTTTTGATTTTTCTCTGAGAAAAGTAACCCAACACATTCTAGAATAGTCATCAATGACTAACATGAAATATCTATCACCTTGTAAGTTTTTAATTCTAGCTGGACCACATAAATTGGTATGAATTAAATCAAGAGCATTATTGGATTTGTCTAGTATACTTTTGAAAGTAGCTCTAACTTGTTTTCCAAATTGACATTCCTTACATACTGTATTGTGAGGTTTGACAATTTTAGGTAAATCTCTAACTGCCTTAATAGTGCTGATTTTCACCATGCAATCAACATTTACATGACATAGTCTCTTATGCCATAGCCAACTTTCATCAATATGTGCAATTAAGCATGTCTTTTCACTGTTATTCAAATGAAAGATATTGCCTCTTGTCTGATTACCGGTTGCAATTTCCTAACTAGTTCTATTCATGATTTTGCATTTTCCATTTTTGAATTCTAACTGAAATCCTTTCTCAACTAATTGACCAACACTCAAAAGATTATGCTTTAATCCTTCAACATAGTAAACATTGTCAGTATTATGCTTACCATCAAGAGATATTGTACCCTTATCTTTGATCAAACAAGCTTTATCATCTCCAAATCTTACTAAGCCTCCATTGTATTCTTGAAAAGTTAGGAATTTACTCTTATCACCAGTCATATGATGTGAGCATCTTGAATCAATGATCCATTCATCCTTTACTTCAACTTTAGCTGCCAAGGCTTGTTCTACCAGTTGAGCAGTAGGTGCTAGTTGATCTTCTATTATAGCAACAAAAACCCATCCATTGTCTGTTGGATCCTCATCAGAATCATCAGTCACACCTTCATGAACAATGTAACAAGATTTGTCTTTATTCTTCTTAAATCTGTATCTTTGATATTCAGGGTTAGGCTTGTATGTTCTTCTAGCTTCTTCTCTTAGTCTAGCATGTCTATTAGGTCATCTTGAAGCCATATGACTAATCTTATTTTAGTTAAAACATTTAAAGGGTGCTTTACCTTTATACTTACTTCCAACTGGACCTTTAGGCATTTTTCTTGCAAATAGTGCTTCAAGTTCTTCATTTTCTTTCTTGTTTTCTTCAAGTTCTCTTGCATAAAAGGCTTTCCCATCATATTTGTCAAATGATGATGCAGATGATGTTGATACTTTAAAAGCTAAATATGTCTTTATAGTAGCAACAGGACCAAATTCTTCAATTTCAAAAGCTGAAATTTTTCCAATCAATGTATCCCTAGTTACTGATGTATTAGGTATTGTTCTTAACTCATTTATAGTAGTGACTTTCATTTTATATGCTGGTGGAAATCCTCTTAAAACTTTTGAAATAATTTCATCTTCACTTAAAGTACCTCCACAACATTTAATACCCAAAACAATTTCATTTACTCTTTCCATAAAAGCAGAAATCCTTTCATCTTCTTCCATTTTCAGATGTTCATACCTGACCCAAAATCTTTCAAGTTTTGCAATTTTGACTGTGGAATCTCCTTCATTCGGTGTTTCCAAATGACCCAAAATAGCTTTAGCAGTAGACCTATCTGATAGTCCCATGATTTGTTGATCAGATAATGTGCTCAAAAGTGCTTCTCTTGCTTTGCAATCATTTTCTTCATCTTTAGTCAAGTTAGGTGGATTGGGCCGACTCTGAGTTGGAGTAGTATAGCCATTCTTTGTAACATACCAAATGTCCTTTCCAATGTAATTTAGATGTGTCTCCATTCTGATCTTCCATATGCCATAGTTGGTTCCATCAAGTTTAGGACTATCCTTCCTGAAATAGTTAGTAGGCATTGGATCTCCTCAAGTTGTTAAACTTCTGCAAAAAGAGGACTAGGCTCTGATACCAATTGTTAGGTCCCAGAGACAACTGAGAGGGGGGGGGGGTGGTGAATCAGTTGTCTAATAAATTCAAACCAAAAACAACTTAACCAACTTATGCTTAATATCGCTAAATTAGTCTAATATACTGTAGACAATTTTAATAGTTAATTACAATACCGGTAAGGATTAATGCATGAAACAAAAAGACAAAGTCATCCACAACACATAACACCAATATTTGTATGTGGAAACCCTATAAGGGGAAAAACAATGGTGGGAAACCTTACCCACAATCAGATGATACTACTGTAGATAGTAAGTGTACATAAATGGGGTATGCACATGCAGAAAGGCCAAGCACCTGTAGCTCACTGCTCAATCACAAATGGGAGTCACACTGACTACAATTGGATGGTTAAATCCAATAAGAATGTACTGGTCAAAATAGCATCTTCATATGTTGGATTCAGTACCGGTGTAGTTCTGATATGCTTTCACAAAAACCTAGCTTCATCTCCAAAAAATGTTTGCGTGTATAGCTTTGCTTAATCTCGCATATACCTTCTTACAGTTCCTTTTCACATTCCATATCCGATCTTAAAAATAAGATCTTACATTTATACCATAACCTAAGACCAATTTTAGTAGGTAGGCTCTACAAGATATTACAATAAAAACATTTTACAAACAATACAATATCCAATGCAATAACCGATTCAACATGTTGGCTTAATGCATTTACAACAATAATTAATCATCTCCATAGCGTGTCGTGTTGATCTGGAAAAGATAAACCTGTAGGTGTAACCTGGACCTATTTGCCGGTAACAACAAATATGCAAATATGAATATACCAATAACCAACTCTCCAAGACAAGATGTCCAAATGATGTCTTTGATATTACCAAGTGTTTTCCATGCCATTCCAAGTGTTGGTGATCATTATATCCTACCGGTGTACCATATACTGGTGAATGTTTGCTGGATCTCCAAAGTGCTAGAGTTTTAGTAGGTGTTGACATCAATGACAAAACCATACCAAAATACCAACAATAACATGCCTTTTATGTGGTCCAGTGTATATCCTTGATTTCATGCACTTGAGGCATCACTTTGATTCACCGGTAGATCTAGTGTTAGCCTTCAAACATCTACCTTTACCTTTTCTTCCTTATCTCATAAAACTATGATGCATACTATGCATAATAGGAGATAAGTTCCAATTACCAGTGGAGTGATACCTTGTCATCTATATCCTGCAATGCACTCATGTGGCTTCCCTATTTGTGTAGCATATCTTCAACCAGACACATGTGATCTAGTGTGGGCACATTCACTGTCAGTCATCTCTTCACATGGTGACTGCATCTCTATCCGATGGGAGTCCTTCTGTTCTGCATCCATACAGTATACTGGTGACCTATTCACTCTTCTCCTCTAGTGTTCATGTGATTTAGGTAACATTCTGCCTCTTCATCACAAACAACATCCAAGCATCCTGCTCATTGTCAACACTTCACTTACCAGTTGACAAACTTGCCTTACCGATGATACATTGTACCGATAATCTGTCCATTTCATCCACACAAGTCAAACACTAACTTTTGTACTGGTGACTCTAGTGGTCATTCATTTGAATTACATACTATCCCTTACCTTACCGATATTCTACAACACAAGGTGATATCAAAGATATCTTATCCTGTACTCCTCCATGACAATGTTGCACAAACATCTCTTATACCGGTAGTCATCCTATATTAGTTGACATCAATGACAACACAATGCCAACATAGAGGTTATCTAGTTTCTCTAGGTTACAACACTTGGAAGGTGGTAGAGACTAAGTATGTACATTCAAAAAATGGTCTTACTACTCTGGATGAGATTCAAGCCTATGAAGAAAACAAAAAGGCCAGATATGCTATCTTCAGTGCATTATCAAAAATTGAATTGACAGAAGTTATTTCCTTGAATACTGCTTATAAGGTTTGGCAAAAGGCTACAAGAAATATATATGAAGGAAATGAGAGAGTTAAGTTGACAAAGAGGATAATAGCTAAGTTAAGGTATGAAAAATTGAAGATGGAAGAAGGAGAAGATATAATAATCTATTTTGAGAAGGTTGACAATGTAGTGAATGAAATTAGAGAACCTGGAGGCACTTTGAATGATGAAGACATAATTGACAAAATCTTGATGACTCTATGGGTGAGTTATAGTGATATGATCTCAGCTATTGAAGAAACCTATGATCCAAAGAAGTTCACTAGAGAGCAACTATTTGGTACCCTGACTGCATTCAAAGTGAGAAAGTTTGGAAAGGAAAAAGACAAATGAAAGAAAAAATTCAAAGCAACTGAAGATGGTCTAGATGATGATGACAACCCAGATGAGATGAAAGCAAATTTTGTGAGGAAATTGAAGAAAGGCACCGACAAGTACAAAGGCATGTTACCCTTTAAATGTTTTAGGGGTGAAAAGATTGGTCATATAGCTACTAGATGTCCAGAAAAGGGAACACGACAAAAGTTTAAGGAAAACAAAGGAAAGTTCAATAAGAAAGCCTATTATTTTAAGGATGATGCTAGCATTTCAGATGATGAATCAGATTATGAAGAAGGTGATTGTTTGTTTCTGGTAGAAAAGGATGCACCTAGGTTTGATATTTCTAAGATTGTTTCTACTAAATTTCATGTAAGAAGAGATAACAATGAATGGTTGATTGATAGTGGATTCTCAAATCATATGACTAGTGATAAGAGTGAGTTCATTAAACTTGAAAAATATGATGGAGGTTTTGTTAGGTTTGAAGATGATGAACCAACACAAATTGTTGGGATTGGTTCAATTACTTTTGATGGAAAGCATAACACTGACAATGTCTACTATGTGAAGAGTTTACACATAATATTTTGGGTGTTGGATAGATGTGCAAAAATGGATATAATGTTGTTTTTCAGGATAATGGATGTGAAATCTGGAAGGAGTCCATAATGGTTTTGCAGCTAGAAGAACAAATGGAAATATGTATCAACTGAAAGGAGCTACAAGGCACTGCTTGTTATCTCAACTTGATTACAACTAGCTATGACATTAGAGGATGTGTCATATCAACTTTGATAACCTTGTATAGATCAGTTCAAGGAGTGCAGTGAGAGATTTACCAAGATTGACCAAACTGGATAACAACATCTACACGAAATGTCAAGTAGGAAAGCAAATAAAGAGCACATTCAGAGGAAAAGAGTATTCATCCACCAAATTACTAAATTTGGTACACATAGATCTATGTGGTTCAACTAGAACAAGGAGCTTTCAAGGTGAGAGGTATTTTATGTTATTGATTGATGATTATTCTAGATGATGGGTTTCATTTTCAAGAGAGAAGTTTGAGGAATTAGAGATATTCAATGAAAATGTTGAGAACAAAGTTGATAGGAAAATTAAGTGTTTAAATTCTGACAGAGGAGGAGAATTTATTCCAGATGAGTTTAACGATTTTTGTGAGAAACATGGCATTAGAAGACAATTATCTGCCTCTTGGACTCCACAACATAATGGTGTAGTAGAAAGAATGAACTGAACTATACAAGAGGTAGCTATAGCTATGATGAAAGGAGTAGAATTACCAAAAGTCTACTAGAGAAAGGCAATTCACACAACATCGTACACTCTTAATATAATTCTACACCGAAAGAAATTTGGGAAGACATCTTATGAAATTTGGCATGGTAGAACGCTGATAGTGAAATATTTCAAAGTATTTGGAAACAAGTGCTATATCTGAAGAGATGAGGATAATCTTGGAAAATTTGATAGCAGAGCAGATGAAGGCATATTCCTAGGCTATTCAACAAAGAGCAAGGCATGCTGGTGTTACAACAAGAGGATAAATAAGATTGCTGAAAGTGTAAATGTGAAAGTTGATGAAAGTACTTCAAAAGACTTAGAGATATTGGTAGGATATGAATTTGATGAGTCTGGTGAAAAGAAAAAGGAAGAGGAAATTAAAAGCGAAGAAAATAATAATCAATATTCTTCGACATCTACATCCAAGACCCTAAGATATGTTAAGAAGAATAATTTAGAAGATCCGATTATTGGAGATAAGAGTAAACGTATCATCACAAGAAGAAAATAAACTCAAGAATAAGTCTTGTTGTGTATACTATTTGAAACTGAACCAAAGATAGTAGAAGAAGCTTGTAATGATTATAATTGGATGAAGGCAATGAAAGAAGAGTTGGATTAGATTGAGAAAAGTCAGAGATGGGAATTAGTTAATAGACTGGAAGACAAGAATGTAATTGAAACTAAGTGAGTATTCCAGAACAAACTGGATGAAGGTGGAAATGTTGTAAGAAACAAAGTAAGGTTGGTTTGCTAAGGTTACACTTAGATTGAAGGTATTGATTTTGATGAAAATTATGCCTCGATTGCTCAGATGGAGGAAATCAGGATGTTCTTGGTATTTGCAACATTTAACGATTTCAAGGTTTATCAGATGGATGTGAAATCAACATTCTTGAACAAAGAATTGAAAGAAGAAGTCTATATTAAACAACTATAAGGTTTCAGGTTGAATAATGATCCAAAAATTATTTATAGATTGAAGAAGGCTCTGTATGGACTAAAACAAGCCCCTGGAGCTTGGTATGGAAGGCTAGACAAGTACCTGGTTGATCAAGGATTTGAGAAAGGTTCGGTTGACAACAATTTATATTTCAATACTGATTCTAGTAAAATCCTAATTGTTGTAGTATATGTTGATGATATAATCTTTGGAGGAAATGAAGGTATGTGCAGAATTTTTGCTAATGAGATGCAGAAGGAATTTGAGATGTCCATGATGGGTGAGTTAAATTTATTCCTTGGTTTGCAAGTTAATCAAAATGATAAAGGAATTTTCATTTCTTAGTCTAAGTACATTAAAGTGTTGTTAAAGAAGTTCGGGTTGGAGAAATCCAAATTGGTGTGTACATCTATGACCACCAGATGCAAGTTAAACAAAAATGATAAATATCTTAAGGTAGATGCAAGTCTATACATGTCAATGATTGGAGGACTCTTATATCTAACCACCACTAGACCAGATATCATGTATGTAGTTTCTTGGTAGCTAGATTTTAGCAAAAACCAAAAGAATCACATGTTGTGGTAGTAAAAAGGATCTTTAGATATCTAAAAGGCATAGAAGAGTTTGGTTTGTGGTATCCCAGGAACTCAGATTTTACCCTGACAGCTTATATAGATGCAAAATGGGCTGAAAGTGTTGATGACATGAAAAGTACAAGTGGAGGAGCATTCTTTCTTGGCTCCTTGTTAGTTGATTGGTCGAGTAAGAAGGACTCTGTGTCTCTATCTATAGCTAAAGTAGAATACATTTCAACATCTTCATGTTGCACATAGATTTTATAGTTGAAGCAGATGGGACATTGGTGTAAAGTTTGATGGTCCTATCTCAATCATGTGTGACATTACCAATGTAATTAATATTTCAAAGAATCTGGTACAACATTCTAGAACAAAGCACATATCTATTTGGTACCACTTCTTAAGGGAAAAAATGTTGGATAATGAAGTAAGACTTGAATATGTACCTAAAAAAGAATAGATTATAGATATCCTTAGTAAGGCATTATGTAAAGATAGTTTTGAGTATCTCGAACAGAAGTTAGGGGTATTACCCCTCTCCAGTTTGAACTAATGTGCATTTGGATGTGCATTGGTCTAGTAAGTAGCTTGCATATTCTTTTTTGGATTGATGCTTGATTGCTTCCTCTTATGGGGAGCAAGAGTGAGTTTCATAGGGGGAGTTTTGCCTGCCTTTGTCATTGTTGTCAAAGGGGGAGACACAATATGATGTGCATTGATATGCTTATCATCTTAATGGATGTTTCCATGAAAGAGAAAGGGGGAGATTGTTAGCATTATGTTATATATGTCATTGATGTCAAATCCAATGGTCTGGTTAGGATCGAATGTGGTATATTGAGCAGCATTGGAAGATTGGTATGTATGTGATGTTGTTGGTCATTTAGTTATTTCCTTGAAGACTTGGCTTCTTGAAAAATGTGTTGTTGATGTTACTCAGTGCTATTTTTGGGTCTGTCTTGGTCTGAAAGTTGAGGGTGTGTAACAATGTTTTTATTTTGGTTTCGACATTGGTAATGTTGGCCTCCTTTAATGGCTCAATAACTAAGCCCTTAAAGCCATAACTTAGAGATTACACATCTATACTAATTATCTATTAGACTCATTATGAAGGTTAATTTAAATTATCAACCCAAGGATGTGAACTTGAAATGAATCAGCTTTGTATGTGTACTAAGACTCCGTTATGGCCATCATGACTTAAGAAAAGAACAATGCTGGAATTGAAATACTATAAATATCTAATGAGGGAAACTAAAATTAGATTAACAACTAATCTAAACATGCAAATATTAAACTAATACAAGATACATGAATGAAATTCCCCAAAAATAAACAAAAAGCTACTTTGCTCACTTTAGCTGCAGGAACAATCAACTTCTAGAATGGTACTAACTACTGAATCAAGAATAACTACTCAACTAATTGACCAAAGTTATCACCAAGTGGGCCCCCTTAAGTGAGACTTCCAAGATTAACACAAGTGCTAAAAACTCAGAATATCATTTCATTCATCAAAATAGAAGTACACAAGATTTGACATCATGCTCTTAAACTGTATTCCAAAACTGAAAGTAAACTTACAACATCAGAATATCCAACCTCTACACGAGATCATCTGAATCATTATTTATAGAAAGAAAAACTACCAACTAATCCTAACTAATTGGGCGACCAACTCCATAATTTAAGGAGGGCACCATTTATTGAAAGCATGAAAAGAGGAAAGGAAAGCTCATGCATGCGCTTAGCCAAGCCAAATAGGACTTCCTCAATAGAGATATAGCACAAAATGCCCCTAAATAGACTCAACTGATTGTACATGATTAGTTAAAAATGTATTTGTAGCATTAAGTAGAGAAAGCTCCTCTATGTTGGTTACTCCTTGACTTCTTAGACAACTAACTAGCTGGTAAGAGTCTTGCTCCTTGTTGCAAGCTTCATTATAACACCACTTTCTTAGTACAAAACTACATAACATGTTAGCACATACAAAAAACCACATTTCCCAAATCATTTTGAAACAACATTCTTTTCAACGGATGCACATTTAATAAATAAGTACATATCATATGTATTAGTATCATGAATTGTTTCAAGGTTAAACTTAAGCCCAAAAGGTAATAGTTTCTAAGGAAATAACATAGTAAATAGTGACATCATAGTATTTCATGAACAAAATAATAAATCCTTAGAAAATAAGACTTTAAACTTGTCTCATCATTCCCCTCACCCTAAGGTCTTGCTGGTCCTCCACCAGCATTATTCCTTAGTCGGGTCAGGGTTCTCATATAACCAACTGCTAACTATCCTACAACATTGGTTACATCTATTGGTATTTTGGATATGTTGATATGGTTTCATCATTGATGTCAACAATCGTCAACACTTGTCAACCTTATCAACACTTGGAGATCTTTGGTTATGTTCACCGGCATGTCATTGACTTATGCACAATCACCGGTATTTGATTCACTGACACTTGGAATGACTTGGAGACTACCTAGTTATGTCAAAGACATTATTTGATCACTTGGTTTTGGTGATTTGGTTATTGATCTACTCAGGTTTGCATATTTTCTATTACCGGCAAATAGGTCCAGGTTATGCACCGACAAGCATATCTATTCCAGATCAACACGACACATTATGGAGATGATTTGTTATTATTGTAAATGCATTGAGCCAACATGATGCATCGCATATTGATTTATTTGTAATTGATTTTATTGTAATATCTTTAGTGAGCCAACCTACTCAATTGGTCTTAGGTTATGGTATAAATGTAAGATCTCATTTGTGAGATTGATATAGGATTGAAAAAGGGATTGTAACAAGGTATATGCAAAAATAAGAAGAGCTATACACATAGACATCATTTGAAGATTGAAGGAAGGTTTTGAGAAGTTAATCATAACTTAACCGGTACCAAATCCAATATATGAAGATGCTATTTTGAGCAATACATTATTATTGGATTTAACCATCCAATTGTAGTTAGTGTGACTCCCATTTTGTGATTGAGCAGTGAGCTCTAGGTAGCTGGCCTTTCTGCATGTGCAGACTCCATATTGTACACACATACTATCTACAATAGTATCATCTGATTGTGGGTAAGGCTTCCCACCATGGTTTTTCCCCTTATAGGGTTTCGACGTACAAATATTTGTGTTATGTGTTATGGATGTTATTGTCTTTCTGTTTCATGCATTAATCTTTACCAGTATTGCAATTAACTAATAAAACTGTCTACCGACATAAAGTTTGGTTTATCGACATTAAGAATTAAGTTTTGGTTAAGTTAATTTTGGTTTGAATTTATTGGAAAACTAATTCACCCCCCCTCTCAGTTGTCTTCGGGACCTAACAACATCTTCTGAATTAGGATCCCAATAAAATCCATGCCTATGTTCTAATATATTCCACCTTGGACTTTCTTCTACTATATCATATCAATAGTATCTATAGTTTGGTACTGACAACAACAAGATGGGTGGATGGAATATTAATGGGAGCTAGTAATGTTTCTATATTCTACCAAGTTGTATATATTTGGTACATCTTTTCTTTGCTGCATAATAATTTTGTAATGAATTTGGCTCGACTTGTTGTAGCTAATCAGTCAAGATATCCCATCTCTGTGAAAGGTACCTTGCTACTATTTTTCCTATAGTATCCTCCACGTGTTCATATTCTCCATAGGCTTCTTCCTACAGAGGCAACACTTTGTCCTTAATATCTTGCCTATATAAAACTTAGTGACATTCATAAAACATTGTTGCAGGATCATGAGATTAAACCCTAAGAGGTAAGGGTTCTCATAATTCCTTCTATCTATAAGCTCTGAATTGCACACCCCAACTATTTTTATTCTGAATCCAGGAAATAAATGCCCTCAAATGGATATCTCCAATATACATCAGTGGGTTCCATTGATGGTCATCTAGGATGGCATAATTATGTGTAATACCCTAAAAATGGTCACCTAAACCATGGGCCCCTAATCTCGGCTACATCACCAAGGTCCTAACCAAAGGTAATTAAGTCAATCATGAGCACCTAATTAATTAATTCGTCAATCATCAATGTCACATGGCAGATAAATCATTCTATATTAATTAAATATTTATTTAATTAATTAATCATTCCAAGTAAATCATTTTAATCAATTATCCTATTTATTTAATTAAATATCCTAACGTATTTAATTAAAAAATCAATTTGCCATTAAATCATTAATTAGAAATTAATTTGAAAAAAGGATTAAATTGAAAAATCTTAGAAAAGCAATTAAATCAATTAAATCAATTAAATTAGGTTTCTCGAAGGCTTGGGTCAAATGGATTCGTGCATGTATTTCTTCTGCAAGATTTTTGGTTTTAATCAATGGCTCCCCTTGTGGCTTTTTCTCTTCCTCTCGGGGTTTGAGGCAGGGGGATCCCCTTTCTCCCTTCTTGTTTATTCTCCTAGCTGAGAATTTTAGTTGGGCTATTAAGGCTGCTAAACTGGGGGGCTTTGGAAGGGAGTTAGGATTTAGAATGTTCCACAAAGTATTTCCCATTGTCTATTTGTTGATGATACCTTGTTATTTGGTCAGGCTTCGTTGGGTGAGGCTAATTTTATTAATGGGATAATACAAAATTATGCATATTTTTCTGGTCAGAAAGTAAATGTTGATAAGTCAAAGATTTTCTTCCTTAATACATCACAGCTGGTTCAACATAGATTACAGTCTTTTTGGGGATTTGAATCTAGAAATCTTCCATGTACTTACCTTGGTATTCCCTTTTTATTAAGCAGGATAAGGTTGATTTTTGGGATAAGATTATTTCGGTTATTTCTAAAAGAATTCTATCTTGGAATCATAGGTGGTTAACTTTGGCTTGTAAAATTGTTCTAATCAAGTCTGTTTTGAATGTTGTTCCCATTTATCTTATGTCTATTTTGAAGTCTCCAAAAAAGGCTATTGTTAGTTTGCAGAATGCTCTTAGAGATTTCCTTTGGAATAATAATAATCAAGATGGAAATAAAAAAATCCCTTTAGTAGCTTGGGATAAGGTATGTTTGCCTAAGGAGTTGGGAGGTTCAGGTATTAGGAGCTTGGAAAATCATAATTTAGCCTTAGGTGCTAAGTTGGTTTGGAAGTTGTATGACAAACCTAGTTCTTTTTGGGCTTAGCTTATGTTTGCTAAATACTTAAATAATGGACCAAGAGAGTATATTTTTAAAGTTTCAAGTTTTCCTTTTGGTTTTGCTATTTGGAATTTTCTATGTAAGTGTAGATCTATTATTTTACCTCATATTTCATGGGTTGTCCATAATGGTAGGAAAGCCAGAATTTGGGATGAAGTATGGAATGGACACACCCCTCTGGTGAACATCAGGGATCAGTCTCCTCTAATTACTATTCTTTCTTCCTTATGGGGTGTCTTTGTGGCAGATTATTTTGAGATTGTGTCTAGTGGACATCTTAAGATAGCTAGATGGAAGTCTATTGAATTTTTAGATGTTGATCAAAATGTGAAGTTAGAATATGAGAAATTGTTGGGAGAGAGAGTGGTAATTATTTCTGATTCTGAGGATGAACTTATTTGGACAAGGAATATCTCTAGTAAATATACGGTTAGAGAGGGGTACAACTCTCTTATGGTTGCTAAAAATCTATCTTCCTGGCCATACAAGTTATTTTGGCATGTGTCTTGTCTTCCAAAAGCTGGGGATTTTTCTTGGTTGGCTGTTCAGGATAGGGTCCTTATGGGTATGAGATTGGATAGGCTTGGTATTACTGCAGTATTCTGTTGTGTCATTTGTAACAAAAACTTAGAATCTTCCTCACACTTGTTTCTTCATTGTGATTTTTCTTATGAGTGTTGGCATTGGTTGTTTGAAAAGTTAAACCTATCCTTTGTTATTAGTAAGGATCTTATCTCCCATTTCAGATCTTGGCCCCTCCTATTTACTTCATCTTTTTATGCATATCTTTGGATTATTTATCCTTCTATTGTCATTTGGAATATTTGGTTAGAATGAAACAACAGGATTTTCAAAAAAACAAGCTCTCCTGGAGATGAGGTTTTATTGAGAATTGAATCTTCTATTTCTGAAGTTGCTTTGTCTTATATTTACAAGAATCTAGAAAATCTTACTTCTTTTTCGCATTGGGATAGTAGGGTAACTAGGGTGTAGAAGATGTTGTCAATTTTACCTGTGCATGGTTCAATTTTAAAAAAGAATTATGCTACATGTAAGAGAAGTTCGGCTAGTTGGAAACCTCCTCCACAAGGTCATTTTAAATTGAATTTTGATGGAGCCTCTCATGGGAATCCTGGTCGAGTTGGGGTAGGTATGGTGATTTATGATCATAACTCAAGATTTATTTAGGCTCCGTGTCATGCAATTGGTTTTAAGACTAATAATTTTGCAGAATTTCATGCTTTATCTTTTGGATTGGATTTGGCAATATCTCTGGGATTTAAAGATTTAGTAATAGAAGGTGATTCCATGGTTATAATTCAATGTGTCATGAAGAAGAAATTGAATTGTTGGCAATTATAGTATATTCTTGATCACATTTTACAAAAATTAGATTTTTTTGATTCCTTTTTGTTATCTCATTGTTATAGAGAAGTGAATAAAGTTGTGGATTTCCTGGCTAATCTAGCCATTGATAGTAATGCTACTCTACGGGAGGTAAGTTTTGAAGAAATTCCTTCAAGGGTCTTAGAATTTTGAATTTTGTTGTTTTTTCCTGCTTTCCCCTTTTCTTTGGAGGTAGTCATGTTTGCTGATCTACGTGGAGGTGCTCAGTGTATGTTTTAACTGATGGCATTGTCCATCTTTTATGAGGTACGGTTTGCACCTGACGTAGGCAATATAGATGGGTATCTGCAATGATTGGGGGTGACGACTTGGTGTAGCATTTTTGGCTAGCACGATTGGTAACATTGCTTTGGTTTGAGGTAAGTGGTGGGAGATATCATTTTTTTGATATGTCAGGATCCTTTTGTATGTATTTGGGATTATTTTTTATTGCTATGATGCTGGGTTACTTTTGATGTACTTTTAATCAGTGGCTTTGGTATGTTGTTGGCACTATAATGTTGGATATTTGGCACTATTTGGTTTTTATCAGCCACCATTTTATGTTTCCATCATGGTTTGAGGTGCCTTCATTTAAAGTTTAGTTTTTACATGAGCTGGTCATTCAGTGCTCTAGAAGGGTGGTTTTATCATGATTATTAGGAAATAGATATTTATTTTCAACTATGGTGCTTTTGGGGTTTATAGTTTTGTCGGTTGTAGTCTATATTTGGTCTTTGTTTTCTCTACTTCGCATCTGCATTGGTGGGGTTTTTTGAAGCTCTGGTCTGAAACAGAGGTAATACTATTCATGTGTTCTTCATTATTTGGGTATTGCATTTGTTTTGTGTCTCCATTGGTAGAAGTAGTGGATGATTATGGGTATTGTTCTGAAAAACTTGCTAGAGTTTTTGTTTTGCATTCTGCAGAATTGGAGTTTGAAATTCATAGGGTGGTGGGGAATTGTTGGTTGTGTTCTCATGCTTATATCTCTTTCTCTAAAGTTGTTTCTAAATTTCTTACTATATGTTATGATGTGTTATTGGATAAAGAATTGGTCCGACTTCTACCAACTAAAGTCTTGGCTCCTTTTTTTCATAATTTGGGTATTATTGAGCCAACTTTGGACAATTACATGTTTGATATGGGGTCTTTCCCTTATGGTGGTTTTCTTTCTTGTCGAGATTTATTGGATAATGGGTGGTGTGGGGAATTGTTATTTGAAATTAGAATGGGTTTAATTTGTGACAACATTGATGATGCTTTGAAGGCTTTGGAAAGGTTGGTAGTGTTTGTTCCTTCTCAGATTGTGAACATGGCTCTTGATGTGCTAAAGGAATTACATGTTTTCATTAATTTTTGTTTTGTTACTCTACCCCTCCTCTTCCTGCAGCTCCACTACAAGTTGTTGTTCCTTATGCATTTACAGGCATTCCTTCGGAGGAGAGCTCGAGCTCTTGGCATTTGGTATAGTGTTATATTGGTGTTTTTCTCCATGGGTTTTTTGATATTCTCTTTTTGCAGGAAGGAGGATGATATAGGGTTTCTGGTACTTGGAATGTTTTTTCCTTTGATTGGTATTAGCTATGGGGTCTTCATTCATATATGTAACTGATGAACTTAGCCATTTGGGCTCTACGTAACTGATGACTTGGCTATTACCGCACCTTGCTGGCAGATTTTGGGATTGGGGACTTTGGTATAAACATATATGTGGGACATTATGGGTTTATTTTATGGGCCGTGATCGAAGGTTTTCTTGCTAGGGTTCTTTCCTCTGGTATGCTCTTTGAATCTCATGTAAAATAAAATAAAAATAAAGTTTAGTGGAATTTCCACTTTTATTGAAAAAAAAATTAAATATCAAAATTGAATAAAAGTTTGAAATAAATCAGTTTTTCTGATTTTATCTTAAATTTAGTTTGATTTCCTTTAAAGCTGAGAAAAGAAGCCAATCACATCAATTCACCTAGATTGTGCTTCCTCTTGGAGAATCTCTATCACTCATCATTAATCAATTTTGATCGTTGGTCTCTCCTTGGATTTTCTATAAATTCAGGCTCTCATCTCTCATTCAAAAACCTTGGAGATTTATTGTTATTATGCTTTTTTTGGTCTAGGATCATTGAGATTTTGTGCATTGAGAATATTACATCTTAGTTTACTACATATTAGTTTAATCATGCTAGCTTAATATTAATTCATCTAGCTCAACATTCACTCATCTAGCTTAATCTTGCATCCATTTAGCTCAATTTTGTGCTCATATAGATTAAATTCTTCATTTAGGTGTCGTCTAGTCACTAGTGTTGCGTAAAGAAATCTGAGAGAAAGACTAAAACTCACATCTACTAGAAGGGGATATATCGCTTTGTAATGGTTTTATTATTTATTGATTATTGATTTACTAACCATGCATCTAATGACTTAATTGAAGTGTTGTGTATTCAGATTCAAATATAGGTCCACTTTTCACACACATTTTTGGCACCCACCATGGGGCTCGAAAATTACAATTTTTGGCCTTGCAGATCAATCTTTTTTATTTTTGAAATTTTATTCACACAGTCTTTGCAAACTGTCGCACGAGCTTTTGCATCACATAGTACAAAATCTGAGTTTTGTCGTATGGTTCTATGGGAATCCTCGTATGATATTCTGCTTCTGGTATTTTATTAAGTATTTAATCGTCTGGTTCATTGAGAATACTCATCTTGTTCGGTGAGAATTTCTGATTTTTCATTTCAGAATCATTATACTTTTAAGGGTTTTCTTGAATTGAATTGGATTCTACTGATGCTAACCCTAATCTGTCTTTTGTCTGTCTGAGAGATTTTTACAACCTAACTAGTTTTTTGCAGAATGCTTGTCAAAGAATCCATCAATCAAACTTATTCCTGCCAAAGAATCCATTGCTAAAAAACAATATGACTATTGATTTGTTGTTTTTGCAGGTTGCCTAAGGATAATCAACTAAATATTGTGTATTCTTTAATTCATTTCTAGGCATTTAAATTGTGATGTGGTCAATGAACAAATCTGCTTTTTGTGTTTGGGGAGAGTCTAAAAGGTAGGAGAGTATGCTCTTGTCTACACAGACAATCAGAAATACAAACCCTTGAATCCTTTCTAGTTTTGAGATTTGCATTCCTTTAGTGGGCCTATCACAGTGGGAAAAAGTAATCACCCTATGAGAATGACCCAAGTGAGTACAGCTAAACCCAAGCATTCCAACTCACTATAATAAATAGGCCTTTTGGGATTAAAGTCTCAGGGGATGGGATTATTTGAGTTTTCTCTTTGAGATCTCTCATATTGGGCATTTTGTAGGGCCTTGTAGTCTCAATCACACTTGTGTGACTACATCTTGTTTTGGTACCTTGTCGGGCTATAGGCCTCAATTGCACTTGCGCGACTTCAAGGGGTAATTTCAAATGGAAATTCTTACTACAAACTTTAAAATAATAGCTACCTAGTTCACCTCTAAAAGGGGCATAATCTTTGTGCAAGTCTCCCAAGATAATTGCCATTTTGTGCCCCCATTAGCATTTGGAGTCGGCTAATAGGGTGTTGAGAATCCATTGCATGAGACTCAGTGGCTGTATTCTGACTAGCTATTGGGTGTGTGCCTGAGTCTGGAAGAAAAGGTTTTCTCTCTCATCCAACTTCCCTAGAATTAGTGTGTTGTGTTTGAAGTCAATTTGGATCTTGCATGTTTGTTGTGTTTTTATCTTGGAAACTGAAAACTAAAACTGAAAAACAATAGAAAACATCAAAAACTCAGTGGTCAAAACTCTGTCCTTGTCAAAAACTCATCCCCATCCGGTTATGTGTCGTACGAGTCTTCTACTTTGTCATCCTAGTCTATGAGAATTATCATTTGAATTACATTAAACTGTCGTACAAGTCTTGACACCTAGGGTTTATATTTGCCAGTTTGTCCTACTACCCATTGAGAATTATTGTCTGGTTAACTGACGACTGTTGTACGAGTCATCATCATCTTTAACAGTTTGTCATTTGATAAGTAATCTTTTGTTGTCCGATAAGTAATTTTTCCAGATCTGTCATACTTGCCTAATCAGTCTGTAGTGCGCATATATCTGTTCTTCTTTTTTTTTATCCCGAGCATAAACAATCTTGATAGTGTACCCCTGCTGCTGTGTTATACGAGTTTGTTGGTCATATCTTAGCTAGTTCAATCAACCACTCATCAATCTGATCAATCTGATATGCTTAGATCACATCTTATATAGGATAGATCCTTCCTGAAACCATACTTGGTCTTCATCTCCTTAGTCATTACCTTAAATGAACAACTAGCTCCGATTTGATCTTGACATCTATATCACTCCTAGATCTCAGTCATGTCAATTGTAAATGCCTGTTTGAAATAGGACCTCTTCTAAGAAAGTTGACAAATCAAAACTATCATAAATCTCAATGGCTACCTTGGCTCAACAAATTCAAGATTGTTAGCATTTTTATGATGTTTTGATTGTCATTGATGGACACACACTTTCTTGATGTATGAGTTATGCTCAACCGGTAAATGTTCCAACTGGTGTTGTGTATTATTGAATGTATAGTCTTTAGACTATTGGTATTTTGTAGAAGATGGTTTACCGGTCACTGATTGTATGAAGATCCCAAGTGGTATGAAGACCCCAAGCGGTCCGAGGATCTCAAGTAGTACGAAGGACCTAAGCAGTAGTGAACTTTTGATCGGAACACTATGATATTCTAGTTTTCATTTTTGACAATCGATAATCGGTATATTGTATCAACCGGTATATATCTGTGATGAGTTACCAATCGGTATTATTGTAATGTATGATGAGTTATCATCTACTAACACTTTGGTGGTGATTTTGTGTCGTGTTACCAAATGTGTCTAGATGCATTGTACCTAGGAACTTGTAGTCTAATTATATTGGACTAACATGAAATCAGATTCCTTTATAAGGACATCATGTCTAGGGTTTGCATGTATGAGATAGAGTATGAGACATAGAATAGAAAAGGTTATGTGTGATCTTCGAAGAGAAGATTAGGTCTGTGTGAAGAGATAGAGTGTGGAGATATTGAAGACTGAAGTAATGCTGAAATGCATTAACAAGGAGCTGTCAAGGATCTAATTAAGCATACTATGCTAGCATCTAGATCATTCACTTGTTGATTACTAATGTCTTCGACCTAAAACCCTTAACCGAGTAGGCCCAACAAAGCCTTTGTAAATCCTCTGACAAGGTGGTTCACAACTGTGGATCTAAAATCCTTTAACAAGGTAGTCTTTAACAAGACTTATCTCCTAACAAAGATCTAGATTCTTAACAGGATCTGTTCTGGTGAAGAACATTGTATGACCTTAACCGGTCTAGTTATTATTCTGCAAATAGTTACTTGTGAGTTTCTACTCACCGTGGTTTTTCCCATTGGGGTTTCTACGTCAAATATCTTGTGTTATGGTGATTGTTCTTTTATGGGTGAATTCTTTATTTTCTATTTGGTTTGCATTTATCTTAACTGGTTTATTAGTGAACCTATTGCACCGGTTATCTGCTAAATTGTTTAAAAGATTGATTACAATATTTTTTGGTATACTAATTCACCCCCCTCTTAGTATTCATCAACTGGTATCAGAGCCAACCTTTCTATAAGTCTAACCACTTGGAAGGAGATATGGGGGATACAGTGTGAGGGAAATTACTCATCATCTCACTCAGACTGAGAGAGCCTATGATGAACTCAAAGTCAAGTATAAAGCCTCTTTGGCCAAAAGAAGAGAAACTGATGGAACTCACTAAAAATAGCTCTTCTGATGAAGTAGACATGGATTCCCTAGTTGAAGAAGTTGAAAAATTGAATGAATCTAAAGCCAACCTGAGAAGGGAGTTGGAAGGACTGACTATCAGAATATGGAAGGACTAACTATCAGAATATGTCAGGAGGTTGAGAATAGAAGGAAAGATGAAGATTTGGTAAAAGACAAAGATCATGAGATCTCTAAGCTAAAGCAAGAAATCAGTACCCTTACTGCTCATCTCTAGGAGAGTAAAGTGGAAAAAGAATAAATGCAAGGTGAACTAAACATGGCTATTTTTGAGAATGCAACCTTGATGGAATCTAACGCTGCTATTTCCAAGGAACTTACTGAGTCAAAGGAGATACTTGCCAAATTCAATTAGAGTATTGCTAAGCCAGAGCAAAAGCTAGAATCATCAAAGCCAGTAAAGAATACCACTAGACTTGGTTTCTCTTGGTATGAGGAGGGTGAGACCTTTAGAACACAAGCTGAAGCATCAAAGAAGCAACCGACATCTAAAGGAAAAGGTAAGAAAAAATTTAAACCCGTTTGCTTTAATTGTCTCAAAGAAGGACATACTGCCAATGTGTGTAGAAGCAAGGCCTACAACAATTTTCCTTATTTTCAAAACAATATGCCTAGATCCAATATGACTGTTGTAGACACCCAAAATTGTCCAGTCTATTTATTTAATTATCTAAGCTTAATTCATCTATTAATTAAATAAATCTTTATTTATTTAATTAATTCATTTATCCTCTTCTAGCCTTATTTCTCATTTAAATAAATACATTTATTTATTTAAATTATCCTTTTCCTAAATTAAATAAATATCTTATTTATTTAATTGATCTTATTTCTTCTATTAATTAAATAAATATTTATTTAATTTATTCATTAACCTTTTCTACCAATGACACATGTCATTCATCTCTTAATTCCTACACTACCTACCCCTTTCATTATTTTATTATTTCTTTTACCTACCCTCTAATCATAGCCGACCTCCTTTTACACCTCTCAATCTTATCCCTCCATTTCTTATTGTGTCTTCTATATAAGGAGATGCTTCCTTCATTATCAAACCCTAATGAATCAATTTATGCACTTGACTACACTACGATCCTACTTGCAACCACATTCCATTCTTTGTTGAGCTCTTGTGCACATAAAATCTGAGAGCAAATATATCAAGCAAGATCAATGGAGATAGGAAGAATGGAGATCCAAACCCTATTGGACATGTGAAGGTATAATCTTTGTGATTTCATTTGATTTGCATTGTCTTAGGTAATCTTCATATGTTATGGTGGATCTTTGTTGTTGTTAGGCTAGGGTTTTTGTGGTTGAATTCATTTAGCCTTTCAATATTGTTATTATTGTTATCCATTTTCACCATATACATTTTGGCACGCCCGGTGGGACTCTTGTCCCTTTTGCATTTAACATCCTTGTTGCAGATTTTGTGTTTTGAAGTTGCAGATCTGACATTTTCAGTAGCATTTTGATATTTTCGTGTCTGCACGCTTTCGGATCGCGTTTCTGATTTTTTAGTGTGTCTACGACATCTAGAATTGCATCTGTGTTATTACCAGTATTTTATTTTGCAGGTTCTGGGAAAGTGCATTTGTGTTAGTAAGTCGCGTTTGCGGTGTTTATAGCTGCGTTTGTGTCTAGAAGTCGCATCTACATTTTGTAGCTGCGTCTGTGTCTCACAGAACTATGTCTATGTCACGAAGTCATGTCTGTGTTGAGGGTAATCACGTCTGTGTTCACCAGTTTCAAATTTTGGGTTTATTGATTCAGTTTTGGATTTTGCATTTAGGGTTTCAAATCTGGTTTATTTTGAGCTAACATTTTTAGATCTAGCTAACGAAATTGGTGCAGCTTGTCTTGAAAGCAAAATCGTTTGGTTGAAGGCCCCTATTTTCACAAAGTCTTTTGGGTTTAAAATTTACCTAACTTGTGTGCTTGTAGGAAGGGGTGATTATTTGAAACAATCCAAACTACTAACAACCCTTTGTTGCAGGTCCTTGGCAAGGGTTTTTGGATTTTATTGTGTGCCTTATTTTCATAGACTAGCAAACACTTCAATTGGTGCACTAAAATTGAATCATTGTCTTTTGTGTCTTGAGCAACAGGCTCTTTTTGTTTAATCTTTAGAGGGCCTGTCTTCTCGTGTGGTCATTAGGACTATTAGTGAGAAGAGAACAACCCAAGTGGTAGTGAGGAAAACCCACCTCTTCCAAACCACTATAAACAACTGTATTCATGGTGAAAACTATGGATAACGTGTGCTGATTAGTTCATATCAACACTATGTCTCCCCATAAACCCGTTTGATCAAATTTATGTGATCAATTGTAGGGCGTAACCCCTACCAGCTGGGAGCCTTCTGTATTTACAGAGCTGAAAGTGCTGCATGTATGGTCACATGAGCAGATGCCCTTACTAGCACCTTTTTGTTTTAGAAGCCCAAATCCTTCTAGTTGTTGGGGCAGGAGGTCGGACCTCTAGTAGCGGCCCACACACATACAGTTCTTAGTAGAGATACAAAGTTCACCATGGGGAGTTTTTGTGGGGACTGATGCTTGGCTGACCCGAGAAGTGAGTGCCGAGGGTGGAGCCAGTGAGGTCAAGCATCTAAGTATCCGCTCTGAATAGCATAGCCTCGGGGGTAAAACCCCATGTGGGAACAACAACTATTGTCTTGGCCAGCCATAAGAATTGTGCTTGACTTATTTTAAACATTCAAAACATTCAAGACCAAACAATAAAACATTGTGTCTTTTGTGTCTTCAAGTGTATGCAAAACAATTTTACATCAAAACAACACACTTTTCTTGTAGTCATTTTGAGTCTAGACACTTCCAAACATTGGGTCTTTATCAACACTGTGTCCTCTTGTCATGAAAAATAGTCAAATAGTCAGATTTGGTCACAATAAAATGACTTCACAGATTGGAAAAAATTGCACAAAATTTGCAGAAACATGTCTGTGTCTGACATAATAGCATCTGTGTTGTATAACCACGTCTATGAAGGGCAGAAATGCGTCTGTGCTCCCAGAATCAACATTACACATTGCACAAAATCTCAAAAGTGCGTCTGTGTTGAAAAGAGCCACGTCTGTGTCAGGAAACCACGTCTATGAAGTATACAGGCACGTCTGTGTTCAAAATTGAAAAAAAAAAAACTGTTACAGTCCAGCAAACAAACACAGTTAGTTTCAGAATTCTTGAGCTTCCTAGGTCATTTCTCCAGGGTTTCATTTAGCATTCAACCTATCTTTGGGTCTCACAAAGTCCATCATTGCTTTACATCTCACATTTCATTGACATTTGTCTAAACTTGAGTCAAAAGGTCACTTGCTTGTCCTCATCATACTTTGTCAACATACTACATACAACAACACTTTGCTAAGTGGTCCCTCATTAAGGTTTCTTACCTTTGGGTCTCATTTGGTCTTACTTAGAGTCAAGGTCAACTTACCTCATCAAGAGAAACTATCCTCTCTTTGGAAGTCACACCTGCTCTACTACATTCATACTTGGTCTTACACTTTGGACATTGCAAGTACACTTCAGATTCATTTACATTCCATCCAACTCTTGGTCTTCCATACTTTTTCCATTTTCATCTAGTCTCACACATCTGGGTCAATACCTAGTTCATGGTTGAAACCCGTCTTTAAAAATTTAGGAGAGAAACTAAAGAGGCTCAAGAGTCCGCAAACATGAGTTCTTATGAGTATGACAATGATATCTTTTTCAATTCTGATCATACTACATTACCTGACATGGATGCCTATAGAAACATTCCAAATGTTGAGAACATGGACACTACAAACAACAATGCTACACATAATGACAATATGGACAACTTTTCCATACATTCAGCAGATGTGGAAGAATCCATTATGAATCCCCATTTCAATCGATTGGTTGAGGAAATAATGAGGAGGGATAGACAATACTTCTTACAAATGATGGCACAAAGTGGAGCCAAGATACCTCATGATTTTGACATGTCTCAAATAATGGAAAGTTGGCCTTTGCAACAACCTCACTCTAACATGGATCAAAGAAGGCCTAATAGTGGAGGCAATAGAGGACCACATATGGTACCTGAATCACCATCATCTTTATTTCAAAAACCAGAGGTCTCATACACACATGGTCAAGCATATGATACTCACCTTCGCAGACCATTATGGAAGCCTTATGCAGACAGATATGCTCAATCACACACCAATGCTAAGGATCAACCACCAAAGAAATTGGATATTCAAAGGCATGCTCAAAATTTGGACACAAGGAAACCCCGTGTCAAATTTGGGGGCAACACATTAGAACATGACATGCCTGTAGAATATGGTATACATGGACAAAATAGATATGGTGTTCCTGAAAAGGAATCTATACCAAGTGGTCCATATATGCAACATCATTATAGACCTCCTCCATATGAACATGTGTATGATCAATATCATCCATATATGCAACATGCTCCCCCTCCAATTGGTGCCTCAAGCATGTGGTATGGTCCAAGAAGTCGATCTCCACCTAAGAGCAATTTGGAGCAACAAATCAGGGACTTACAAAAGAAAATGGAGGAGATAAATACACCAAAGCCAACATACACAATAAGAGACATATGTCCTTATCCATTTGACAAGAGCATTCCAATGCCTCCTTTTCCTACACACTTTGTGATGCCTAAATTTGATAAGTATAGAGGAAAAGGGGATCCTAAGGCACACATAAGACAATTTTTCACAGCTTGCATTGAGGTAGCAGCAGAAGAGACATATTTGATGAGATTATTCCCACAAAGCCTAGGTGATCAAGCTATAGAATGGTTCTCCCAACTTCCACCTGGAATTAAGTCATGGGGTGACTTAGCAGAGGCATTTATTCAACATTTCTCCTACAACATAGAGACAGACATATCAGTCACTACTTTGTGCAAAACTAAGCAAAAAGAGGGAGAGTGTTTTGCATCATTTTTACAAAGATGGAGAAATCTAGCCAGCAGATGCTCTTGTGAAATTCCACAAAAACAAATGGTAGAAATGTTCACCCAGAATGTTAACAAAGAGATTGGTTATGACTTAAGGAAAGCTTGTTTGTCCACCTTCAAGGACATCATTGAAAAATGCTTAGCAATAGAGAAGGTCCTAATTGAACAAGGAGTCATTAAGATATTCAAGGAAAACAAAGATGACTTTAAGGGAAAAGACAAGCCAAGATTTTGGAACAAAAACAAGAATATAGTCAATGATGGTGTTGTTGATGCTAACACAGTGCGACCCAAATTCATTTTTTCAGGATCAAGTTCTACAAACAATCAAGTGAATACTCAAACAACTTCCAGATCGTGAAGGAAGTACACTCCATTGGGAGAACCACTTGAGTCAGTTTTCAAAAAGCTAGTGGCAAACAAGGTAATCATAGTTCCAGATTTTCCTCCATATGAACCAAAGGTCAAACCAAATTGGTGGAATGATGATGAGTATTGTGAATTTCATAAGAGCAAGGGTCATAAGATAGGAAATTGTCATCGACTGAAGAACATTGTACAAGATCTCATTGATAGGGGTGACATTGAGATTGAGGGACACTCATCCAATCAAGAACATGAGATGTTTAAGGAACCATTCCCAAAACATGAAAAGGGAAAAGCTAAAGCCACAGATGACCAAACCAACTATACCAGAGCATCCTACAACTATGATTCAACTATCAATCACATTTCGATGGACAATTATGTCTCTACTATTATCATCAAGGACAAAAACCCTGAGAATTCTACCCAGAGACCCAAGATTGTCCTAAAAGGTGTTGGATCTTCTTCCGAACCTACCTCTGAATGTCATGTTACAACCCATCGAGGTAAAATCACTTTACAAGGTGCTCTAGCCAAGAACATTGCTTCTTCATCAACCAAACCTGAGTATGATCTTGTAGAACAGTTAGGGAAGACACCCGTGCTCATCTCCATCCTTGAGCTATTACGCATATCTCCCACTCATAAAGCCATTCTTGACAAAATCTTGAGAGACACCGCCATTCCTACTGATCTAAATGTGGACCAGTTTCAAGCCATGGTGGGATACCTTTCCATTCCACACTCCCTTACATTCACAGAAGCCAATGACACCTCCGTAAGTCAGCCACATAATGCACCGCTACATGTTGAAGCCTTCATACACACACATTGAATAAAAAGAGTCCTGATAGATGGAAGAGCAGGTCTAAACATTTGTACATTGAGCACTATTAAACAATTGGGATATTCTGATAAAGCTGTGAATTCTACAAATCAAATCACCATCAAGGCATATGACGACGAAGAGCGTTTATCCAAGGGCACAGTCACCCTACCTCTCAAAGTTGGGCCAGTTACAAAGGATGTGGTTTGTCAAGTCTTGGATCTAGATCTCACTTATAACAAATTACTAGGACATCCTTGGATTCATGAAATGAGGACAGTCCCATCCACATATCACCAATGCATTAAGTTTCCTCATAATGGAGTGGAAGTAATAGTTAACGATGATCCTAATCCATTCATATACTGCAATAACCCGAGATCAAAGACCGAGACTATCATTCCTAGTAATCGTGAAGCTATTCCTTCCTCGACATACATTGATCCCGAGTCATTAAAACCTTCGATATCAAAACAAGGTGAGCTTAAAGGCAAGTTTCAAGACAAGGGCATGGGGGAATACACTTTAAATCAGACCATGTACTTACGACAAGTCATGAGTTCCCCAAAAGAATATGGAAGACCACATCCTAACAAGCAAGTATCCATCATGATACTCAAATGGGACCCTACTACCTTTCAGAGATGGGGTGAACTGGAAGAGGAAGATTTATACAAAATGCTTTACAAAGACATTGAAGATGACACACAAGATCACATTAGTCTACCATGTGAGAAATATGGCAAAGGCTTCAAAATTCTACAAAAATTCAGGTATGATGGAAAGAGCCCTCTTGGATTACAAAAGGAAGGCATCATTGAACCTTTACAACCTGAATTGAGTTTCAAAAAGGAACGCTCGAAAAGACTTGGTTTCTTAACTTCCAAGGTCCACACCCATAGGATAGAAGAAGCCTTACAAATCAAAGCTACCAAAATTCAACAAGAGGATCACTATTCCATAGATTCCAACGAATGGGAATGGGGTTCAGACAAGTCTTCCAGTGACTATGAGCTCACCCAGATATTTAGAGAGCCAGAAGAACCCACAGAAGAAGAGGAATTTTATAACAAGTTCAGAGTTGGTCAAGAAACAACCCATGAGGATTCCACATAGTCCTTGTCTCAAGGTTCTAGGTTGAAATCAACACAAAACATCATTCACTTGTTCGTGGGGAACTTTCTGCTAGAATGTCATGCCCTTCGGGCTAAAAAATGCAGGTGCTACATATCAAAGAGCCATGACTACTATCTTTCATGATCTCATGCACGTAACCGTGGAAGATTATGTCGATGACCTCTTGGGCAAATCAATTGATAGAAATACACATTTGGACATACTTTCAGTTGTCTTTGATTGGTTGGAAAAATACAAAGTAAGATTAAACCCCAAGAAATGTGTCTTTGGAGTAACCTCCAAGAAGCTTCTAGGATTCATTGTATCCAAAAGGGGAATCGAAGCTGATCCAACAAAAGTCAAAGCCATCTTGGAGATGCAACCACAAAGAAATATCAGTCAACTTTGATCCTTACAAGGCAGACTCCAGTCCATCCGAAGATTCATAGCACAACTTGCAGATAAGAGTAATCCTTTTTAGCACCTGTTGCATAAAAACATCAAATTCAAATGGGATGATAACTATCAATAGGCTTTCCGGACGCTCAAAAATTATCTTCTAAATCTGCCAGTTCTGATGCCACCAATTCCAGATCAACCTCTGTTACTATACATCTCAGCTACTTCAACAGCACTGGGGGCACTCTTAGCACGACAAATTGTTGAGGGCAAAGAAAAAGCAGTATACTATATCAGTCGCACATTGGTAGGATATGAGCTAAACTACACACCAATTGAGCATGCATGTCTCACCGTGGTCTTTGCTTTGCAGAAATTATGACATTACATGCTCACTCATAAGACTAAGTTAGTTGTAAGAATCGATCCATTAAAATACCTTCTCAATAAAGCAACACTTACTAGGCGACTGGCCAAATGGGTAATGATCCTGAGTGAATTCGACATCGAGTATGTGCACAGAAAAACAATAAAAGACAAGCCATCGCAGATCAATTAGCAGATGCTCCCATGATAGATGATGTTCCTCTAAGTTCAGAATTTCCAGATGAATCTATTTTGACAATGTCACATGCAAAGCCATGGCAACTGTATTTCGACGGCTCATACACACAACATGGGGCAGGCGCTAGCATCCTCTTTATAACTCCTCAAGGGGATTCTATACCAAAATCATACCGCTTATCATTTCCTTGCAATTCAATGGAAGATCGAAGAACTTCATGTTTTTGGGGACTCTCAACTTGTCATCCATCAAGCAACTGATGATTACCAAGCAAAAGATGAAAAATTAATGCCTTCTAAACAAATGGTGGATGACCTGAAACAACACTTCACAAAGATAGACTTTGAGTAGATACCAAGAGAGCAGAATTGCGCCGCAGATGCCATGGCTACAATTGCTTCACTGATTGATCTACCTCCAAACGAGACCTGCTATGAGTTCTTGGTGGATAACCTTTTGGTTCCTTCATATGAGATCATGCCTACTGAGATGATATGTCTTGTTGGTCCCGAGTCCCAGTTATATGGTTCCATTTTCACATACCTTTGTGACAATACTCTACCTCCTGATCTATCAAATAACCAACGTCACACTTTCATTCGCCAATCCTCTCGATATGTAATTTTAGCTGATATCCTATACTAGCGAGGTCTAGATGGCACTCTTCTTAGATGTTTAGAAAGCGACGAAGCTCAGATTGCATTACATGAAGTGCATGAAGGGATATGTGGTTCACATGCTAGTGGTCCTACCTTGGCCAAGAAACTCATCTGGACTGGATATTACTGGCCCATTATGGAAAAAGACTCATATCAGTTTGTCAAGAAATGTAAGCAATGTCAAATTCATGGAGACCTCATACATGCACCAGCACAAGAAGTTCAACCCATTGCGTCTCTTTGGCCCTTTTATCAGTGGGGACTCGATCTCATAGGCAAGATTCACCCTCCTTCGTCCAATGGTCATACATTCATTATCACTGCCACAAAGTATTTTACAAAATGGATTGAAGCTGTGCCTCTCACACAAGTCATAGGAAAACAAATTGCTACATTCATCCTCAACTATATCATTTGTCGATACAGTATTCCTGTTTCCATTATCACTGATAATGGGTGTCCCTTCAAAAATCAAGATGTTCGTGAACTCTGTGACCGCTTCCATATTTCACATCATTTCTCCACACCATATTACCCCCAAAGTAATGGCCAAGCTGAGGCGTCTAATAAAACAATCCTTAAAATCCTAAAGAAGACAGTCGATGACGCTGACCGTAATTGGCATATCCAGCTTAATCCTGCACTTTGGGCCTACCGCACAAGTGTCCGCACACCTACAAGAGCTACACCCTATTTATTTGTCTATGGTGCTGAAGCCATCTTGCCTATTGAGGTTGAGCTACCCTCTTTACAGGTCTCTTTGCACAACATCATCAGTGATGAAGACTATAGGGTTTCTCACTTACAAGAACTGGAACTACTGGATGAACGAAGACAAACTGCTTTTAATCATCTCAAGGCTTACCAACAATGAATGTGTCACAACTACAATCACAAGGTCAAGCCTCGCACATTTGAGGTAGGTGATTTGGTTCTCAGAGAAAACCACAAAAATCAGCAAGACAGAAAGAAGAAGGGCAAGTTCGAACCAAATTGGCTTGGTCTTTACATCATTACAGTAGCATATGGATCTGGTGCATATCAGCTCTCAACTATAGAAGGTGAACCTTTGGAGGATCCTATCAACAGCATACACCTTCATAGGTTTTACACATAGCTTTTCAGAGTATCCTAATTCAAAAATACAAAAAAATTATAAAACATAAAAATCGTTACTTGGTGAAAACCTGGCAAATAGGCGCTTTGTGACACAAAAAACATCGAAAAATCAAAAAAAGTAAAGAGAAATAATTTCGTCCAACAGTGAAAACCACTTCGGTGGCGCCCTGGGCAAGTACCATGGTGAAAACTGGGTCACTAGCACCATGCGTAGAGACATTTCTCCTCCCTCTTTTAGGATTCTCTTTCATCACTTCACTTTGCACATACTCACGACCAATTCATCCATAATAAACTTAAACATTCCCATCATGGCTTGTTATTGATCTACCCAAGATTGGTTAGCCATTCATAATAAATCTCCCTTTTCACCTCCCTTTCCATCCATAATAAATCAGATCCTATCTGTGGCTAAGGCAAATCCTACGTCTAGTGATGGGTGTGGAACTGAGAACATCACATGTTTTGAGGAGTACAATTTCTTCCAGCTTCCTTTAGTCTATCCATGCACAATCCGTAGTAAAGCAACATTTGCATCATAGATCCACAAGAAAGTTCCGTCTGCTTCACAATAAAGTATCAGTTTCATGGATTCAGTCAGTTTCAGATGAGACACAGCAGCAACAATGGGCTTCAACAAATCAAATCTTTCAATAGACTCAGACAACATATGGTTCTGTGCTATCTATCCGTTTGTGAAAGTAAACATTGTGACCACAATCAAATACGACTTTATACAAGTGACAAGAAACACTAAACTTGAGGACTACAGTGGATGTTGGTATCGAGTCTTGATTTTCTTTTGATTTTATCTTTTTGGTGACATGTCTTTTAGCTTTTCCAGGATGTCTCTGACTAGAGATTCTATCTCTAGGATGTCTTTGACTAGAAAGGCGAGGATGGGGTATCGTCACCTATTTGTATTTGCTGTTTGTGGATTGTCTTTTAGTAATGCTATGACTTGTCCAAGGATATGAGGACACTGTGAGTCTAGTATGAACTGGGGCATTCCTTGTTTGTGACTGTCTTATCTCCATGCAAACAGGTACAATGACTTTCTGGGTCGAACATATGTCTCGATTGTCATAACCTACTTGCCATAATAAAGCTCAATGATGATAATGCACAAGAAACACTTTCACTTTCATATCTTCTATATTTGAGCCCCTGAAGGACCTGCCCCAGGATCATCCCTCCTGTCCCCTCTATCTGGTGGTGGTGGAGGACCCATAACCCCACCACTCGATGCCTATCTCCTCCGGCTCCCTCCCGTAGCTGTCATTGTACGTGATGGTCTATGGAAGCTCCTCACCTACTGATCCGCTAGCACTACACCATAATAGAGATCCCACCAGTAGGCAATCTCCTCCCTAGCTCGTAGAACATAAGCATATCTGGCCCCTGTGTCCTCTGCTGCCTATCTCCCAGCCCTCATTGTTGTCTCAGCCTTTGTATAGCACTGAATGGCCTGATCCTGCTCCTGCTCAGTATCTCTGAGCCTCCTCCTGAGCCTATCCCTCTCCCTCTCCAACTCCTGGATCTCATATGCCTATCCCTGGCAGATCTCCCTCAGCTCTATCAGCTCATCCTCCTCTGCATCAGCCCCCTCCGACTCTTCCTGTGGGTCCCTCTGTACGGGTGCCTGTACTAGTGCCTATGCCTATACCTGTCCCTGTCCCTGTACCTGTATCTGTCTGGGACCGTGTGCTGCTGGTACCTGTAGCGGTAATCCACTGCGACCCCTCACCACCCGAGCCTGCCTCTCCTCTCCCCCATCCCTTCGCGGTGCAACCCTCCTCTCTCCAACTACTCCCCTCCTCCTCCGTTGGCCTCTGCCCCCATCACCTCCCCCATCATCATCCCCACCACCATCTCCATCTAATGGCTCTCCCAGATCTGTCAAGCGTGGGAATGGATGCTCTGCCCAGTATGCTGTGTACTCGGCATCCATGCTGGCATCCTTAATCTTTGGCCACATGTCTTAGGTTAGGGGCATGATCTCTACCAGCTGCGTAACTGCCTGATCATATGATAACAAGGGCCCAAACTGCGCCTGATCTCTCACAGTCTGTGCATACATGCCCGAGCCTCGTGGCATCTGCTGAATTCTGCTAAACTGTCTGCCAACCCTGTCCACTAGTTGCCTCTCTGGCACATAGGGCATCCATCCAATAAGATACCTGCTCCAAAAGGTGTAGGGAAGCTCAACCGCATCATCCTCCCACTGCTCGCATCCCAGGTATGGTCTCCATATGACCATGTCAATGTCATCTATCACCCACCGCCAATGCTCTAACCTACCAATCCATGGCTGCGATGTGATCATGTCATATAAGTGCACAAAACTGTGTCCATGACCTTTGCCTCTGAACTGTATTGATCTCATCACTGGCAGATGCTCATAAGCCCACACCTGCAACAATGTCACCCTGCAACCCAATCCCATTGATCCGTGGTATACAAATTGATGCAGCTCATAGTAGAGGTGTGCCAGCACACATGGTCCCCAAGCATATCTGGTGTGCTGTGTCACCAGTGTCTCCAATGCTCCTCCCCAGCCTACAGCCAACCCCTGTGTTGTCCTATCTGGACACAAGAACCCACTGATCACTCCTCCTATAACTGCTGGCAGCGCTAGCCCTGTAGCTATCATCGTATCCCAAGCCACATGTCCAGCCCTCATCTCTAGTCCTGGGTCCTGGAACACTCGTCTCAGGGCCTCCCTATCTCCATCTCAATCGTATGGGATCAGCTCCCCATCGATCGGTATCCACAGAATCCTGTATACATCCTCAAGGGTGACTGTCATCTCCCCCATCGGCAAATGAATTGTACAAGTCTCAGAGTGCCATCTCTCCGCCAGTGCAGTCAACAGTCCCATGTTCACCCAAAACTCAGGCACATATAGAACATGTCTCAATCCCATAGCCTCGATAGCAGCTCGCTCCTCAGCTATCAGCTTAGGTCACAATCTTTGAGTCAATGGGAATCTCTCCCGTGACTCCAGCATCGGCAAATACTCTTGCAGTCAAGAAAATGAATCATGTCAGTCATCATGGCATTCCCTGTTTATCACAAAATGCTACTTTTTATCTACATGCATATGGCTATCTATCCTAGTGACACTCACTGTTCATCACAAAGTGTTGCTTCTATCCTAGTGACTCACTGTTCATCACAAAGTGTTGCTTCTATCCTAGTGGTACTCCCTGTTCATCACAAAGTACTACGTGTGTGGCACTCCCTGTTCATCACAAAGTGTTACTCACATTTGCACTCACTGTTCATCACAAAGTGCTGCTCATATTTTAGTACTCCCTATTTATCACAAAGTGCTCTATCTTGGTACTCACTGTTCATCACAAAGTGCCTTGATCTCTTCTAGTGTTCCCTAGAGGACCTGCTTGAGTGTCTCCTCTTAGCAGCTTATCCAATCAATAGCGTATGTTCATCACAGAACTGACGATTTGACCTAGAAGACAAAAATTCACATTTTTTTTGACACAAACACGCTTACCTGACATAAATGTGCTCAAGGACTGCACAGATGCGCCTGAAAAACACAAACGTGCTTGACAAACACAGACATGCCGATGCTCTACATAGACGCGCCTAGGTGACATAGATGTGCCTTCTTGGCACAGACGCACCTAAACATCACAAACGCGGCCGCATTTGACAAAGATGCAGTTTCCATCATAGACGTGCCTGGCACAAACACACACGTGCCTCGCGAGCACAGACGCGCCTGGCACCAACGCAGACGTGCCTAGACGATTTTGGACATTTTTTGGACCCTATTCTAAGTGCATTTATTGCCTTATCTACCATACATTAATGACAATAATAAATGCATCGAAGTAAGAGGAGGTTTGGTGGTACTTACCGGCTCTCCTACCTCTGCTGGCCTCTGAAATTGGCGAACGTGGTCGAATCTATGAATGAAGGCCATCGCTACTGAGCGCTGCTACTCTATTTTCACTCTACACTCTGCTCTCATGGATGTGTAGATGACAATGAGGATGTATTTTCCCTTGTGGTCTATCTTATAGACTACCCCTAGCCCTCGTCTCCTGTGTTAGTCTTCATTATCCTGTGACTTTGTCACTTTATCTGGTCAGTCCACTCTAGCCTTTCTTTCTTATCGAGCAATTTTCTACAATCTTTTCAGACATTTTCATCCAATCTCTCGAGGGGGCATATCATTTCCATCTTGGGCCAACTCTGTATCAGTTCATCTTATCTTCTTTGAAACAACGCGACAAGCCGCATTGTCTCAAAGAGGGGCAAAATGTAGACACCCAAAATTGTCCAGTCTAATTAAATAAATATTTTATTTATTTAATTATCTAAGCTTAATTCTTCTATTAATTAAATAAATCTTTATTTGTTTAATTAATTCATTTATCCTCTTCTAGCCTTATTTCTCATTTAAATAAATACATTTATTTATTTAAATTATCCTTTTCCTAAATTAAATAAATATCTTATTTATTTAATTGATCTCATTTCTTCTATTAATTTAAATAAATATTTATTTAATTAATTCATTAACCTTTTCTACCAATGACACATGTCATTCATCTCTTAATTCCTACACTACCTACCCCTTTCATTATTTTATTATTTCTTTTACCTACCCTCTAATCATAGCCGACCTCCTTTTACACCTCTCAATCTTATCCCTCCATTTCTTATTGTGTCTTCTATATAAAGAGATACTTCCTTCATTATCAAACCCCAATGAATCAATTTATGCACTTGACTACACTACGATCCTACTTGCAACCACATTCCATTCTTTGTTGAGCTCTTGTGCACATAAAATCTGAGAGCAAATATATCAAGCAAGATCAATGGAGATAGGAAGAATAGAGATCCAAACCCTATTGGACATGTGAAGGTATAATCTTTGTGATTTCATTTGATTTGCATTGTCTTAGGTAATCTTCATATGTTATGGTGGATCTTTGTTGTTGTTAGGCTAGGGTTTTTGTGGTTGAATTCATTTAGCCTTTCAATATTGTTATTATTGTTATCCATTTTCACCATATACAACTGTCAACACCATTTTTAATGATTTGGTAAAATATGCTTGCATAGTGATTGGTTTCAGGATATTTTATGCTAGCAGAATGAACTCTGTCCCTGCTGCTATAGTGAATACCGCTTATAGGATGATCAAGGAAGGTACTAAGTATGACCTATGTACCTGCTTACAGAAGCAATTGTTGGTGAATTTCAAATCCATCAAACGGGATAAATCTCTGAGGTTCAAGTTTGGACAACTTCTAGTCAGTTTATTCTTTTATTTTCAAGGTTATTTCCCTGGAGTAGGTGATGTGCAATGGTCTACTGAACTACCAGTTTCTAGACAGATTAAGGAAAGTCTACAAGTAGTGGGAACTACATATTCTGAGGTTCTAAATAAGTATTTTGGTGAATTCAAATGAAAGATGAGCCAGAGAATAAGGATATCTGATGATATTGTGAAAAAGTATGAAGATGACATCTGCTTCACAATAAGGATAGATGACTACATAATGGAAGTGGTGGAACTGAGAAAGGAAGTAGTTGGACCTATGGGGTATGAAGTGGTGAATGACATGTTGATCAGGTATGCCTCTACCCTACTTGCCTCACCACTGGATGCAAAGAAGAAAAGAACAAGTACCTACTTGGAGAGGGTCACACCGATTGAGGAACTAAAGCAGAAAAAGGGCAAAGTAGTACCATTAGTATCTACACTGGTTACATCTGCCAGTCTGAAAGTGACCAAGCGGTCACCAACCAAAAAGAAACTTGAGAGTATTCTGGCAAAAGTATTCGAGAGGAAGCAGAAATCCAAGACTCACTCACTTGAGTCAGAGGACACTAAACCGAAGATTCAAACAAAGAAGACAAGGCAATCAAGCAAGAAGGCGACGTCTACCAGTAATGTACCAGCAACTTCTGCACCAGTAAATATTGATATTACCTCTTATAAACCAATGACACACTGTTAGAGGACAATAAAGAATATTAGGAGGAAAGTGCTTGATGATTTAAAGGAATATTTTGATGAGTTTAATGATAGTGAGAAAGAAGAGGTAGAATAGGAGGTCATTAAATATTTATGTGTTAATGATCGGTCACCTTCAAAGATTAAATTTGTTACTCCAAATTCTTTGTATAATTCTTTGGATAATAAATGGTGCATTGCCATTGAGAGAGAACAAGAGATAGGGAGAAAAGTTTTGCACAATATTTTCCTGATGCTTCAAATTTTGAGTTATTTGAAATTATGGATAAGAACAAAGGCATCTTCTTTATGAGAAGGAGGTGATTGAGGTTACTAGAAGGTAAAAATTTTGAAGTAGAAAAGGATACACACATACATGTTAAAGTTGCTATCAGTATGCATCGAGTATCTGAAGCCGCTAGGCAGGCTGACCAAGCACCTGACCTATCCTCAGACAAATCGGATGAGGTATTTGATAGTCAAGGTGAAAGAATGACATAACAAATTGACCCTATTGATGTTGATGCATTAGATGATGAGGATGTCACTTCTGACAAAGAAAAAGATGAGAAAGAGAAAGAGGACAACGAGAAAGTAGAGAAAGAACAAGAAGAAAAAGCAAGGCAAGAAAAAAACAAGAGAAAAGAGGAAAAGAAAAAGCAAGAAGAAGACAAGAGAAAAGAAGAAGAGAAGAAGAAAGAAGAAGATAAGAGGAAACAAGAAGAAGATAAGAAAAAAAAAGAGAAGAGGAAAGAAGAAGATAAGAGGAAGCAAGAAGAAGACAAGAGGAAGGAAGAAGAAAGGAAGAATGAGGAAGAGAAGAAAAAGCAGGAAAAGGATAAGAAGAAGGAAGAAATGGAGAAGAAACAAGAAGAGGAGAAAAAGAAAGAGTCAGAGAAGAAGAAAGAAGAAGAAAAGAAAACAGTCGAAGAGGAGAAGGAAGCAGAGAAGAGAAAACAAGTGGAGATCAAGACCAAAGAAGGAGGGCAGACTCCTAAGGCAACTGGTGATCAAACCAAGTAGGTTGAGTCCACCAATCCTATTGATCTAACTCTTGCATGTCTGACTCAATCAACAGATGAGTCTGAGATACTTTGAGGCATAAAACTTGCACAAGAGAGACTGGAAGATTTGTGGAGGAAGAAATGACAACATGTCATACAAATTGCAGTTGACACCATTACCAGTCTAATTCCTAGTACTAACCTCCCCAATACCGACTCCTCTCTATCCAAGCTCAAACTTTTTTGTACCATAGTGGAGGACCAAGTACAATGCTTGGAATATGTTGCTCAAGTAACTGCAAGTAAGAACCATGAAAAGGCACTCAATATTGCCTTAGTCAAGCAAATGAATGAACTCAGGACACGACTACTAAAGTAGCAGAATGATATCAATGTTGCTAGGGGTGAGAGTAAATTACTTCTGAGTAAAATCTGCCAACCCCATCTATTTTGTGAAGATGTGCTCAAATAGAAAGCTGAACTCCAATCGGAGTGACAAGAATACATCAGTACCTTCAAGTTGCTTTATGATTTATTCACTGTTTATGGATAAACTGTTCATCATTTTTAGCATCAGACTACCAAGATGGACTTAGAGATCAGCAACCGGACTCAAGATTTGTAGGAACTACAACTACTCCTATTACCTAAGCTGCAAGTTCTTTAGAGATGTTTTCTCAACTTGGAAGCCATCACAGTAAATCAAGAGCTGAGTACCATCGATGCAATGGAAGAACTGACATTCTAGATGAAGACTAAAAGGGAGGTTTCTACCTCATTACTTGAGTCATGGACATTGGACATGAAAACTTTTGTGCAGAACTTTAAATCCTTTTTTGAGAAATTTCATTCCTTATTGTCATGAACATCTACTCTATGTTATTTTATAAAAAGGATCATTTTCATTACTTTTTCATTGTTTGCAAAGGGGGAGTAGTGTACATACATTAAAATTTTGATGAATGTTTATGCACTTACTTGTAATTTTTGCAAAAGGGGTAGTGTATATGCTTAGGGGGAGTTATTTTGATGATGGCATTTTTTTTTTCATAAAAACACTTAGATGTCAAAATTTTCCTAAGTGTTGCCATCAATGCCAAAGGGGGAGATTGTTGGCATTTTGATGATTTTTTGATTGTCATTGATGGACACACACTTTCTTGATGTATGAGTTATGCTCAACCTGTAAATGTTCCAATCGGTATTATGTATTATTGAATGTATAGTCTTTAGACTATCGGTATTTTGTAGAAGATGGTTTACCAGTCATTGATTGTATGAAGATCCCAAGTGGTATGAAGACCCCAAGCGGTTTGAGGATCTCAAGCGGTACGAAGGACCCAAGTGGTAGTTAACTTTTGATCAAAACACTACGATATTCCAGTCTTCATTTTTGACAATCGGTAATCGATATATTGTATCAACCGGTATATATCCTTGATTAGTTACCAACCAGTATTATTGTAATGTGTGACGAGTTATCATTCACCAATAATTTGGCGGTGATTTTGTACTATGTTACCAAATGTGTCTAGATGCACTATACCTAGGAACTTGTAGTCTAATTCTATTGGACGGACATGAAATCAGATTCCTTTATAAGGACATCATGTCTAGGGTTTGCATGTATGAGATAGAGTATGAGACATAGAATAGAAAAGGTTATGTGCAATCTTCGAAGAGAAGATTAGGTCTGTGTGAAGAGATAGAGTGTGGAGATATTGAAGACTGAAGTAATGCTGAAATGCATTAACAAGGAGCTATCAAGGATCTAATTAAGCATACTATGCTAGCATCTAGATCATTCACTTGTTGATTACTTTCGACAAGTCTGAAACCCTTAACCGGGTAGGCCCAACAAATCCTTTGTAAACATTCTGACGAGGTGGCTCACAACTGTGGATTTGAAATCCTTTAACAAGGTAGTCTTTAACAGGACTTATCTCCTAATAGAGATCTAGATTCCTAACAAGACCTGTTCTGGTGAAGAACATTGTATGGCCTTAACCAGTCTGGTTACTATTCTATAGATAGTTACTTGTGAGTTTCTGCTCACCATGGTTTTTCCCATTTGGGTTTCCACATCAAATATCTTGTGTTATGTTGATTTTTCTTTTGTGGGTGAATTCTTTTTTTGCTATTTGGTTTGCATTTATCTTAACTAGTTTATTAGTGAACTTATTGCACCGGTTATCTGCTAAACTGTTTAACAGATTGATTACAGTATTTTTTGGTATACTAATTCACCCCCCCCTCTTAGTATTCATCAAATATCTCAAGAGAGAAATATATGACATTCAAGCCCAACAAAAAGATTCAATGACCCCTCTTGAGATAAAATTTTATGATATCAAGAACACCAAACTTCAAGAAATGTTAAAACAATTATATAAGGTGGAACAAAAAGTAATTGAAAATCAAAAGCCAAATCTCATACATGATTACAAGACAAAAATATATATATTCCCTAGATAGACAATTTACACATTTGGGGCAATCTATTGAGTCATCTTTGGAAGAGATTCTTGAGCTTAATCTTATCATATTGCCTAACAAGACCACACGGGGATGTGAATTTTTGAGTAATTATTGTGCATATCATAGACATTTCAAACATAAGACTTCAATGTGTATGGAATTAAAACATAAAATCCAAGACCTCCTCGATGATGATATTATTGAAATTGAAGATCCTAATAATTCACCTAAGGAGAAACCAGATGTCATTACCAAGTATGATCAAAATTATGAACTTGTTTCTAGTATTGGCCCACATGTAGCCTCCATCTCTTCCATTATGCTTCCATATCCTAAGGCTTTCCAATAGCAATCCATACCATATCCCTCAAATAATGAACCTAATGATGAAACTTCTCATATTGACCCTCAAGGGCTATCTCAAGGGCCATCCCATCCAATGGTTGACCAAGATCCTACCTTCCTAGAATTCCATGATGATCCCCTTATACCTTTCCATTTATTCCAATATGACCCCCTTCCATCTCAAGAGCAAAGCATCCTTCCAAATCCCATTCCTAATCCACCTCCTAAGCAAGATCATGATGCCTCTTCCACCTTTTCAAACAGTCCTATTCAAAATGAAGAGATAAACACCATTCCTACTCTATCCAATGGTCCTCTTTCATGTCATGATCAAAGTATCCCTTCATCTCCTTGCCATAATACTCCATGTCCACCTCAAGGATCCATTATGCCTACAAAGCCCTCTCATGATCCTATCATTTCCTAGATTCCTCATAATGGACTCATGTCTTCTTCCCAAAGCAAGGTGTATCCTACAAGTCAAAATATTTATAAAGGCAAAGGGGTAGACCTTCACAAGCAAGAACCCCTCCATATTAAAGAAAATATTAAGGGTCATGACCTTAGTGACATTCCTCAAGATGTTGGTATCCCTACTAAACCAAAATCCAAATACATGCCTTTTCCTTCATCTCTTCCATCCATTTTAGGACCATATATCCCTCCATCCCTTATGTAGGATCAAAAAAGGCATACATCTTTGCACACCTTCCATCCATCTAAAAGGACACAAAGTCCCACTAAGAAAAATAAAGAAAAACCAAAAGTTATATGGGTTTCCTAAGGCACTTGTAGAAGCAATGCATTCCAAGGAACTACCAAAGCATGAAAAATAAAAAAACCATGTGGATCCCTAAGTGGCTCCTTGAAGCACAACAGTCTAAAGGAAAATCCAAATTGGTATCCAAAGTTGTTGTTCCTCCATCCAAACTTTCCAAATCTATTCCTCCATCACCTCCTTCATCTATTTTGGATCCTTATGTTCCAAAATCTAAGATCCACTTTTCCTCCATCACTCCATTCCTCAAGATGTGTGCCAATATTGATCTCATCAATATTTCCATTCACTCATGCACCAACCTTTCAATATTTGATCCATTATCCAACACCTCTATTTCACTCTTCCATCCCCCTTATTCAATACTTTGCATAATACTTTACCCTAGTTTCATCACAACATCCAAAAACTAAGGAAATCAACATTGGAGATTCTGAACATGTACACTTAGCTGAGTCCATATATCCTTCTGGAAAATACATCTTTATCCGACTCTTCAAACAAAGACCAATGAAATACCTACACAAAACTCCCTGACCCTATGAATAACATGTGCCATAAATGATACTATATCTAAGGGTTGGATTAGTTTAGATTTTTCTTTCTGCATTGCATATCATTTTATTCAAAGCACTACATCACATATAGTTTCTTTTTCAAATGCATCGCATTCAAAAAATTTAAGCATTTTCATATAGTAGCATTAATAAAACAAGACAACTGAGCAAGTTTATCATTTATTTGTATTCAAGACAAACAAGGGTCATCTCCTTTCTTAGATATTTAGACATGAAGTTTTTGAGGTCCTAAGGTCATTCATTTTCAACATCACCCTGTGACATCACTTTATTTATGGTTGGGCAGTGATTTCACTATTTGAGACTTGTTAACCCAAAATATATCAATTGCTATATCTCAAACACATTAACAAAATCTCTAATTCATTCTAGACACCTAGTTGATCATATGACTAGTGAAAAAGCTAAAATTCTACTTCAGCACCCCTGTAATTGTCACACCCACATAGGTTTCATTACTTACAAGTCAAGACAAGAAAAAGAAAAAAGAAAAAGTGCTATGCCAAATATTCATTTCAATGCAATAAAGCAATGATATATAACTGAAATATCACGCATACAAGTGCGACAAAAAGATTGACTATGAGAACATGCGAGTAACTCCATCAGGGCTATGAACACCTACTGGGAATGGAGCAATATTTGAGAAATTACACTCTATAACCTCATCGGAGCTCTAAAAGCTTGCTACCAGCAAGGCTCTATTTGGGATGCTTTTGAAGTTAGAATAATCCACGTAGCTAATCATATAGTATGCTAAGGATCTTTAGTGACCACAAGAGTGAGAATTAACTCATTTGCACTCACATGGGCAAAAGAAGATCAAAGTTTCAAGAACCAATGGGGAAGTTTTCCACATCTCCATTTGTAAATCCTAGTCACTAAGTGGGTTAATTTGGATGTTCCAAGGGACTTTAAGGATCAATTGATCACTTATCTATGAAATGTTTTGTACCTCCAATTCAATTGGTGTATTATACAATTCTAAACAAACACAATCATCCTTGTTCGCATAGGAAAGACATCTTCATCATGCATATTGCATTAACATAGGTCATATCAAAAATTTATTGTCTCCACATGCATTCTGCAAATCATCATGTCATATAGGTATGCATACTGGGGGCATAACTGAAAAAATCCTAAAAATCCTAAAATATCTTGAACAAAATCCTAAAAATGAAAAAACTCAAAAAATCAAAAACTGAAAAATCAAAGCAAGAAAGCATAGACCATCCATCAAACCCAATCAACAATAGACACAATCTCAAAGTCTACAATCAAACTTATCACATGTCTTGTTAATCAATCTATCAAACTCTATCAAACATCAACAAGTCTTATACAAGGAAAGGTACACTCGAAACTAGACAAATCGATCTTATATGGGGTACTTACTCTTTGAAACCAAACATTCCTATCAATGATCACACAGATGAAAATAATAACATAGATTAGGATGGTTGTTGGATTGTGTCCAGGTCAGTCTTATTTCCTGTATTGAAGTGCTGCATCTTTGCTTTAGCTTGTACATATCTTTTAGTCACTTTTGTGACACCCTAGTTCTTCTTAGAACCCTCATGGCTTGAAACCAATCAATGTCCTAGTGTTAGGGTGATCAACTAATCAATCTAAATGTCCTGAGAAGTTTAACTAAGTCATCTTTATGTCGGCTGTCCCAGGTCATCCAATCTGAGTCAGTCACCTATCTCTTAACCACTGCAGAGTTTTACCATTGAGTAAACAAGCAAAACAAGAACAATGAAAACAATCACTAAAATTGTTTGAAATTTGATTAAAATTTTCTTTTTGTGTTGTCTTTTCAATTGGTTTTCAATTATTATTCCCTCTGAGTAACTTGAGGAAGTCTATCTTGACTAAGAGGAGAAAGGACTAGGGGCATACTACTTTTCTTTGTTTTCTACGTGTAGGAATAATTCCAATGATCTAAAAACATCTCATAAGCTGGGTGTCTATGATAAGTGCCTTCACATCAAGGTGAAATTCCCACACATACCTTGACTCCATTTATTTCTATGCTATAGGGAGGTTGGAATCATTTCCTTGTCTATTTTGAGTAAATTTATTTATTATGCAATCCGGATGCGTGCTTAATCTGTCCTAGGATATGAATGATAAAAGGGTCATTGCAAAAAAGATAATTAATGTTGCAGATGAAAAGGAAGGAACTCTTCTTTGTCTGATGTGTTTGCATAGAAGCAACATTCAGGTCATCCTAGCTCTTTATGCCTTGATGCTTATATTCGCTTGCTATATTAAAAAGGACGTGACATTCAAGCCATCTTGGCTCTTTGTGCCTTGGTGCTTATTTTTATTCCTACATTTCCACTTAGTGATGATAAAAAGAAAATTAAAATCTAGTGACTCAGTACTAGTTTGCATACATGTCCTAGTTTGCATACATGACCATCTCATATAGATTCATAAGCCCATTACGCATTCATTTGCATTCATACTATTGCATGAAAAATAAAACAAATGAAAATTTTCATTATTAGCTCATCATTTTCACTCATTCAATCATTTATTAGCATATGAGAAGAAACAAAAATATCCATATTCATCTGCATTATATACATACATACTAAAAAGAAATGCATTCATATAAAACAACAACATATAGAAATACATCTTATAAATCATCTCATATCAATAACACAAGTACAAATGAGCTCAAATCACAGACTCATATCTATATATACATCTCATCTGTGTCAAAGGGTACAAATGATATCAAATGTCATAAATACTGTCAATTGGGGCAATAATCATATAAACTACAAAAATGGGGTACAAAATCTAGGAGACATCTAAAAATATAACTCTTTGCCTCTCCCTCATCGCTTGGAGAAGGAGGTGGTGGTAGTTGAACAAGGGCATCATCCTGTCTGGGTACGTTAGCTCCTTCTGATCGAGCCATGTACTGGGAATATGGCACCACCTATCTATCTATCGACACTGTTGTACTATAAGCTTCTACATAATATGTTGCTCGGCTAGATTGGTGAAGGATCTTATGCTAATAGGTAGCTATCTCTGCCCTCAATCTCTAAATCTCTTGGTCCCACTCTAATCTCACTCTCTGCATCTCTTGGTCCTGCTCTTTCCTCAGGCTCTACAACTGTCACTCATGTTTTACAATCTATGCCTGCATCACTGTCATCTGCGTTTGGAAGCCCCGCACTCTACCCCTCAAGGTACAAATGATATCTGTAGGTATCTGACCTCCTGCTCCTCCCTCCTCACCTCCAGCACCCTACTCCTCTCTCCTTTGTCGTACCTATCTAGGAGCATCGTCACCGCTAGGGTCCGCTGCCTCACCCATTTCAACATCTACTGTAGCCTCTCCTCCCCTATCACAACCTACATCTCTGCCAAGTGCTCCTAAAGATCCTCCCTCTACCCTTTGCTAGTGTCACCCTGCTACTGGTGCTTTACTGCTACTCATACCTGGATCTCCTCCACCCCTCCTTGGTGCCGCCTCTCTCCAAGCTCAGGCTGCACATCGTTACCCTCATCTATTTGAGGAGCATACTCTCTAGGATCTATGAATTGAGGAAAGGGATGTCCCTGAAACCAATCTATACTGGGGCAATACTCTCGCATCTGCAACATCCTCAAGGTACTCCCATCTCTGCGGATGTAAACTTGCTAACTCTTGCATGGTCAAGGCATATGATAGTTTAGGCCCCCATCCTCTTCTCTCCTCAACCACAAACCTAGCATATGCTTTAAACTTCTAGGATATACTCTGTGGCCTCTCATACTACCTCAAAACCCTGCTAACTACCAAACTCTTGATAATAACTGAAGATATACCCAAAAGTGGCTGTGTCATAAACATATCTCTCTGTTGCCTCCTCTAATCATCTGACTACTCTAGACCCTTGTATGGTCTCCAGACTACTACTATCAGGTCATCTAACTATCTCCTCCAAAAGTTAGTCTTGCCCAGGTGGGGCAGTGTGATATAACTAGAATATCTATATACAATAGGCTGGCCATCCTACCATGAATCATCCACAATCGGTCTGCAAAGTGGGATGTACTCCTAGGCCCATATTTGCAAAACTAGAATGCCTACCGCCATAATCTTCGCCCCTATATAGGCAATCTCATTCATCTCATGGTACATATGCATGAGTAAGCATGAATCCCAACCTAATCCGATTGGATGAATAAGCAATCTCTCCAGCATCCTACCCCATCCACATAAAACCCCCTATTGTCCCCGGCATCATGAAGCAACCAATAATGCCACTCAAAATGCACTCCAGAGGGAACTATGCTTCATACTTGCTCAACAGATCATCCCAGGTGATAGCTCGATCCAAGATATTGCCATCCTGAAATATGTGTCTCAGTGCCTCAGTGCCCTGTTGTGGAGTTGCATCATAATCAACCTTATCTCAAATAAATGGTATCCTTAGAATCCTGTAAAAATCCTCAGGAGTGATAGTCATCTCCCCAATCAATAGGTGGAAGGTGTTATGCTCACTATGAAATCGTTCAACTAATGCAGTCAACAATCTGTGATTCACATAGATATCAAGCATCTGCAACAAGTATCAAAATCCACATGAACCAATGTGATCTCTTTGTGCGTCTGATAATTCTTGCAATAATCTCATAATGGGTGGATATGTACATATGAATTGAATATCTAGCAATTGAACCTATAAAATTAAACACAAAATCATCACTCCTCAATCAGAGTTGAGCTAAGAATGTGTCAAAAGTGCTAACGAATCCAAATTTATAAGAATGAAATTCAAAATTTGATGTTTTAATCATAAAAACCATACATGCTTGTCATAGAATGAATTAAACTCACTGAACCAAAATTCTCCACCTCTGTCAGATCTCAGATATTACACCTTCAATCTTGACTTAGTCTCAACTTTTGCTTTGAATATCTTGAATTTGTCCAATGTTTCTAATTTTTCCTTCAAAAAGACAACACACATCATCCTGGAATAATCATCAATAAGCAACACAAAATATCTATCACCCTGCACACTTCAAACATTTGTAGGTCCAAATAGGTTAGTATGCACAAGATCTAGCAATTCATTAGATGTATACTACTTGCTCTTGAAAGAAATTCTTGTTTTGTTACCCAATTGACATTCCTTACATACCAGATTAGAAGGCTTAACAATATTAGGCAGATCTCTAACAACTTGAATAAAAGTGATATTAATCACAGAATCAAAGTTAACATGACACATTCTCCTATGCCACAACCAACTCTCATCAATCTGATAAATCAAGCAACTTTTCCCACCAACATTCAAATAAAAGATATTACCTTCAGTCTTAGTTCCAGATGCAATTTCTATACTGGAGGCATTTAGGATCTTGCATTTTCCATTCTTGAATTGCAAATCATAACCTTTATCAACCATCTGTCCAACACTCAAAATATTATGCTTCAAACCTTCAACATACAAAACATCAATAGTGTTATGTTTACCATAAAATGAGATAGAACCTCTGCCACAGATCACACAGGCTTTGTCATCTCCAAATCTTACTATTCCACCATCATACCTTTCCATACTCTCAAATTTGATTTTATCACCGTTCATATAATGTGAAAAACTGCTCTCAATCACCCATTCATCCTTTTCTTCAACTTTAGCAACTAAAGCTTTCTCCTCAATAATACAACTAGTGGAATCAATGGGTATTCTTTAATGGCAAAAAATACAATTTCATCTCCTTCTGATTATTCATCTGTAGCATGTTTATCAACAACATAATAGTAGTTCTTTTGATTCCTATATTTCCAGTTATACTTGTAAGGCTTATCATACTTCTCATGCTTCTCATATCTATCATTCCTATCATGCTTATCATGCCTATCATATTTACCCATTCTCTCTAGGCATCTAGAAGAAAAATGTCCTACCTTATTGCAAGAAAAACATTTCAAGGGCAATTTTACATCATACTTACCGGCTCCTTTCCCCAATCTCTGGGCAATCAATGCTTCAAGCTCATCAAGCTCTCTTTCTTGCTCTCCCATCTATCTTCTCTCTCTTTCATATTTGGATATTCTGCACTCATCAAGATCATACTTCTTCTTACCAGATACAAATTCTCTAAATGGTATCTCAGACTTTCCATGTGATTCACCAAATTCACTCAACTCAAAAGCAACAATCTTCCAAACCATCATATCTCTTGTCACTTTAGTCACACTCTGGATCTCATCAATAGCAACTACCTTAAGTTTATAAGAAAGAGGCTATGATCTCAGCACCTTAGCAACAATTTAATCTTCTTTAAGGGTTCCACCAACACATTTGATACCTAGGACAAGGTCATTCACCTTGGCCATAAAAGAGTGTATGTTCTCATCTTCTCCTATCTTCAACATCTCATATTTTCCTTTCAAGCTCTGCAACTTAGAAACTTTCACTTGTTTGTCTCCTTCATACAAGGTCTCAAACTTCTCCCAGATCTCATGTACAGTCTGAAGTCCCATTACATTTCTCATCTCTGAATCAATCAAGGTACTAAGAAATGCTTCCTTCACTTTGATGTTATTTTCAACTTCCTTGATCTCATCAGTACTAACCAGTCTATTCAGAGGAACAAACTAGGTATTCTTTGTAATCTTCGAGTAATCTTCTCCAAGACATCTCAAATGTACCTCCATCTGGTTCTTTCATATAGTATATTTATTACCATCAAATCTCATACTCTCCTTCTTAAAGATAACACCTCTAGTATCCATCTGGGATCTCCTCAAGTGGTTAAGCTTCTTCCAGAGGATCTAGCTTTGATACCAATTGTTGGCAACAACAATGAAGAAAACATAGAGGGGGGGGGTGAATCAGTTTTCACCGGATCTACAAACTTAATCACAAACACAAATATGATAAACTGCATCAATAAGAAAATTAAAAGCACAACACACAACACCAAGATTTTGATGTGAAAAACCCGGTTAAGGGAAAAACCACAGTGGGAACCTACCCACAGTAAGATGATACTCTATAGTAGTATGTGAAAATATTACAATGGGGACTACACATGCATTCAGGAACATTGCCTAGAGATCATTTCTTAAATACAATGACCTGGAAGGCTACAACCCTCAAGGAAGTCTGACTAACTTACAACAAGATTCAGACTACAATCCGAAAGAAACGAATTGAAAGAATAGCATCTCCAAATGCCTGATTATAGTTCTAGTTAAGCACAAATGTCTGCTCTACAACACCAATTAATCACAATACCAAAGGATGAATCACTTGTTCACACATATACAACTCTCTAATAATGCAGACACAACCCCAATGCCTAAATTACATGAATATATCACCTATTTATACAAAACATCAACCTTGACAACAAGGTCGGCTAAACCCTTAACTCACAATTACAAATTACATCACACGATACAAATATTGAATACCAGACCAATATGATAATTTACCTGACATAACATGGACCTAAATAAAATTCTCAAATGCTCAACTCCACCGAAAATCACGCCAAGATCAACTGCAACATGCTACACCACCAGAAATACTGTATAACACGAAAATCATCACTTATTTATGAAAATCACCAATAACTCGCACACCAATCAATGTGGATTGTCAAAAAAATATATGACACAATTAGGAAACACCAGCAAGCATGTTATAATCATCAGTAACAACTACACCAACACCACTTATCAAATCTTCATCGATCAACACTCGAAACTCAGAAACACTCAAACAACAACAACTGTCATGAAGAAAAGATAACTTGCAGAGCACCAAATCACAAACCATCTGAAATGAAGATACAAAACATCATCCCAAACAATATCCCAAATACTTAGTGTATGCGGGAAAAGTGGGCTGATAAAACTCAATATGTGAAAATATTGTTTAAATACTAGTCCACACACACACACAGGACTTCTTGATGCAAGCTATGGAGTAACGTAGTGTTACTCAGCTTCCCAAGGAGGGTCCCATGGTTCTCTATCTCACAATGTCCCTCAAACCAACATTTTTGCTCTCAAATCACTGAGCAAAATGGTTTAGGGATGGCAAATATGAGAACGAGAGATGCTTTTGATTGATTTAGTATGAAATAGATATGAAGCTATGATGCTAAAAATGCAATAAACTAGATGATAAGATGACGAGGTTAGTATGAATACTATCCTAGCATACTATATTTAGTCTATGATTGAACTAAAATGATAAATAAAGTACTCTAGCATGCATATTTAGTCTAATTCCTGATCTAAAAGAGGCTAAATGATGAGTATATATGAAATGAGAAAGCTTGAAAGAATTTGAGCATAAGTATAACGCTTCAAATTTGAAAGATGATTGTTTTGAATGGAGGAATGAGGGATCTATTTATAGCACAAACAGGGCAATGGATGGTCAAGATTGAAAGGTTTAATCAAGGGCCAGGTTTGAAAGTTGGGGATCCATGTGCACAATTTGTACCAATGAAATGGTGACAAGTGTCAACATAGGATTGGGTTGAGAGAAGAGGTTGGAGGCATTAAAGGCCTGAGAAGACCTCATGGTTATCTAAAGGCTAAGGGTCAAGTCTAAGTTAGGCTTACCCACTAGATTAAGAGTTAATCCAAGGATAAACCTTTGTGCAAATGATTAAGAGATAATCATGGTCAAAGCATTAATGGCCTGATGAGACCCTTGGGTTGGGTAGAGGTTGAGTCAAAACAAATGTTTTAACCATGTGGGAAGGTTTGAATTAACCATTAATGGTTATTGGAGACTTTAGGGATTAAGTGGTTGAAGGTTGGAAGCCTTTAATGGTTTTCAAAGACTTTAAGGGTTTTGGTGGTTGAAGGTTGAAAACCTTCAATGGTTATCAAAGACTTTAAGCCATTTGAGAAGTGACTTCCCTTTGCTTAGGGATGTGACAAAGTTTAGAGGAGGGGTTAGGTTAATTAGAAGCAATTAGAAGATTCTAGAAGGGGTTAGAAAGGGATTTAGGAAGGCAAGTGGGAGATGTAGGATTTTGCAAGTGGATGGAGGGATAATAGGATTTAATTGAATTAAATGATTTTCATTCAATTTGGTTGTAATTTGGAGGAATTAAATAAATTAGATTCATTCAATTTGGGATAACTATTTAATTAAATTTGAATTTAATTAAAAGTGGCTAGGGGGATTTATTTGAATAAAATGATTTATTCATTAAATGGTATAGTGAATTTAATTGAGTAATTTACTTAATTAAATAGAGGAATGTGGATAATTTAATTAAATTGGATTTAATTAAATAGAGAAATGAACATAAAATATTCATTTAGGAATATGGTCATTTTTATACGTCTACACTTAGATCAAGATCCGATCGCACCACAATATACCAGAGGAAATAATGAACTTTGCAAAGCACTGATTAGATAAACAAACTGCAAAACCGAATCATAAGATCTTCCCAATTTGCAATCACCAGAGAAAATCATAGGTATATGTTGACAACAATAACAACAATGTATCCTAGCAGTAGCAATGTCTAACAATCTCTCTAATATCCAACAAATACTTCCAAGATTAACTCAAGTGTTGAATACTTGGTGTTTATGGTGAAAATTGATAACAACAATGATGAAAGACTAAATGAATTCAACCACAAAAACCCTAGCCTAACAACAACAAAGATCCACCATAACATATGAAGATTACCTAAGACAATGCAAATCAAATGAAATCACAAAGATTATACCATCACATGTCCAATAGGGTTTGGATCTCTATTCTTCCTATCTCCATTGATCTTGCTTGATATATTTGCTCTCAAAATTTATATGTGCACAAGAGCTCAACAAAAAATGGAAATGTGGTTGCAAGTAGGATTGCATATGAAAGTACAAAGGCGTAGTGTCATCAATTGATCAAGTAGTCAGGTAGTTAGTTAGGGTTGATAATGAAGGAAGCATCCTCTTATATAGAAGACACTATATGAAATGGAGGGATAAGATTGAGAGGTGTAAAAGATAAATGGTCAGCTAGGATTAGAGGGTAGGTAGAGGAAATAAGAAAATAACGAGAGGGTAGGTAGTGTATGAATTAAGAGATGAATGACATGAGTCATAGGTAGAAAAGGTTAATGAATTAATTAAATGAATAAAGATTTATTTAATTAATAGAGGAAGTGGGATCAATTAAATAAATAAGATATTTATTTAATTTAAGAAAACGATAATTTAAATAAATAAATGAATTTATTTAAATGAGAAATAAGGCTAGAAGAATATAAATGAATTAATGGAATAAATAAAGATTTATTTAATTAATAGAAGAATTAGGCTAAAATAATTAAATAAATAAGGATATTTATTTAATTAGACTGGACAATTTTAGGTGTCTACATTTTGCCCCTCTTTGATACAATGCAGCTTGTCGCGTAGTTTCAAAGAAGATAATATGAACTGATACAAAGTTGCCCCAAGATGGGAATGATATGCCCCCTCAAGAGATTGGATGAAAATGTCTGGAAAGATCGCAAACAATCTCTCGATAAGAAAGAAAGGCTAGAATGGACTGATTGGATAGGATAGAGTGACAAAGTGACGGGATAAAGAAGACTAACTCGGGGAACGAGGGCTAGGGCTAGGGCAGTCTATAAAATAGACCACAAAGGGAAAACATCCTCATTTTCATCTGCACATCCAAGAGATCAGAGTGCAGAGAGAGAATAGAGCAGCAGTAGTCAACAACGATGGTATTGGTTCATAGATTTGATCGTGTTCGCTGATTTCAGAGGCCAACTGACGCAAGAGAGCCGGTAAGTACCACAAAACCTCATTGTACTTTGTTGTAATAAATGTTGTCATTAATGCATGCTAGGTAGTGCAATAAATGCACTTTAGGATAATGTGAATTTTTTTTAAAAACATGTAGGCACGTCTGCGTTGGTGATAGGCACGTCTAGGTTAGCTAGGCGAATCTGCGTTTGTGCCAGGCGTGTCTATGAATTTAGTAGTGCCTATGTCAAATGTGAATGTATCTGTGTTGTGCAGACACGTTTGTGAAATGTGGGTACGTCTGTGTAGGACAGGCGTATCTATGCAGAGCATAGGCACGTCTGTGTATTTCAGGAGCGTCTATGCAGAGCAAGTGCGTTTGTGTAGTTTGTAAGTGCGTTTATGTCATGAAGGTGCGTTTATGTCTTCAAGGTCAAATCGGCAGTTCTGTGATGAACATATGTTATCGATTGGATAAGCTGCTGAGGGGATATACTCAAGTAGGTCCTATAGGGAAGACTAGGATAGATCGAGGCACTTTGTGATGAACAGTGAGTACCAAGACATCGTACTTTGTGATGAATAGGGAGTACCAATAGGAGTAGCACTTTGTGATGAATAGGGAGTGCAAATATAAGCAACACTTTGTGATGAACAGGGAGTGCAAAACATGTAGTACTTTGTGATGAACAGGGAGAACCACTAGGATAAATAGCAACACTTTATGATGAACAGTGTGTGTCACTAGGATAGAAGCAACACTTTGTGATGAATAGTGAGTGTCACTAGGATAGAAGCAACACTTTGTGATGAACAATGAGTGTCACTAGGATAGAAGCAACACTTTGTGATGAACAATGAGTGTCACTAGGATAGAATATCATAATCACTTAAGATAAAAAGCAACATTTTGTGATGAACAAGGAATGCCACTATGACTAACATGATTGCTTTTCTTGATTGTATGAGTATTTTCCTATGCTAGAGTCCTAAGAGAGATTCCCATCGACACAGAGATTATGACCAGAGATGACATTCAAGGATAGGGTTGCCATTAAGGTTATGGGTCTGAGATACATTCTGTATGTGCCTGAGTTTTGGGTGAACATGGGATTGCTGACTGCACTTACTGAGAGATGGCACTCTGAGACTTGTACATTTCATTTGCCGATGGGTGAGATGACAGTCACCTTAGAGGATGTTTATAAGATACTGAGGATATCGATCGATGGGGAGCTGATAGCCTATGATCGAGATGGAGATAGGGAGGCCCTGGGATGAGTGTTCTAGGATCTAGGACTGGAGATGAGAGCTGGAAACGTGGCATGGGATACCATGATAGCGACAGGACTAGCACTACTAGCAGTGTTAGGAGGAGTGATTAGTGGGTTCCTATGTCCAGATAGGGTGACACGGGGGTTGGCTATGGGCTGGGGGAGCACCTTGAAGACACTTGTTACACAGCACACCAGATATGCCTGGGGACCGTGCGTGCTGGCACACTTATACTATGAGCTGTATCAGTTTTTTTATCATGGATCTGTAGGATTGGGTTACAGAGTTACATTGTTGCAGGTGTGGGCATATGAGCATCTGCAGGTTACCCGACCGATACATTTCAGGGGTAGGGGTCATAGACATAGCTTTGTTCATCTATATGATATGATTACATCACAACCACGGATTGGTAGGTTGGAGCATTAGCATCAAGTCCTGGATGAGATCGACACTGTGATATGGAGGCCGTACCATGAGTGCAAGTAGTGGGAGGAAGATGCAGTAGATCTACCTTATACGTTCTGGAGTAGATATCTGATTGGGCGAATGCCCTATGTATTGGAGAGACAGCTAATTGATAGGGTATGCAGGTAGTTTGGTGGTATTTAGTGGATGCCACAGGGTTTCGGGATGTATGCTCGGACAGTCAGGGATCAAGCACACTTTGGGCCGCTGTTGTCATATGATCAGGCTATGATGTAGCTGGTAGAGATGGTGCTGATGCCATGGGATATGTGGCCAGAGATTGAGGATGCAGGCATGGATGCAGAGTACACGACATATTGGGCTGAGCATCCCTTTCCATGATTGACAAACCTAGGGGAGCCTCTAGATGGAGATGGTGGTGGGGATGGGGATGATGATGGAGATGGTGGGGGGAGAGGCCGATGGAGGAGGTGGGGTGCAGTTGGAGAGAGGAGGGTGGCTCCATGGAGAGAGGGTGGGGAGGAGAGACAGGCTCAGGTGGTGAGGGGTTGTAGTGGATTGCCACTACAGGTGCCAGCAACACAGGGTCCTAGACAGGTGCAGGGACAGGGGCAGAGGTAGGTACAGGCAGAGGTACAAGTACCAATACAGGGGGAGCCACAAGCAGAGGCACAGAGGGCTGAGGAGGAGGATGAGCTTTTTGAGCTAAGGGAGATCTACCAGGGATAGGCAGATGAGATCTAGGACCTGGAGAGGGAGATAGCTAGGCTCAGGAGGCAACTGAGGGATACAGAGCATGAGCGAGATCAGGCTATCCAGTGTTATACTGAGGCTGAGACAACAGTGAGGGCTGGGAGGCAGGCGGTAGAGGACACAAGGGTTGGATATGCCTATGTTCTATGGGCAGAGGAGGAGATAGGTTACTGGTGAGACCTATACTATGGGGCAGTGCCACCAGAGCAATGGGTGAGGAGCTTTTGCAGACCATCGTGGACAACGACGGCTATGGGAGGGAGTAAGAGGAGACAGACATCTAGCGGTGGGGTTATGGGTCCTCCACCACCACTAGATAGAGGGGGCAAGAGAGATGATCCTGGGGTGGGTCCTTCTAGGGCTCAGACTTCATCGAGGCCAGCGGCTCTGAGGGAGGGAGTTCATGATAGCCATAGAGGGCTCCCTATGTATCAGTTTTGTACCATTTTTGTATGATGATGTAGACACCTTCAGGTGATTTTGTAGCCATATGTATTTTGACACCATTGTATCATGAACCTTATGATTATATATATATATATATATGAGATGATTCATCTTTGCGGTAGCTATATGCATGTGTACATATGTGATGTTTATGTTATGGATGCAAATATGTAGATGATGAAATGCAATATTTTTGTTCTTTTATGTTTTTAATATGTTATGCATGATGCAAATATGAATGTATGAAATGTAGATGAATATGATAATGCAAATGATTATTTACATGATGAGAATGTAAAATGTGATAACATGTGTTGTGTGTAGGATGTGATGAAATTGTGATATCTATATGTATGTATGAAATGCTAACATGTGGTAATGCAAGTGCAACTACATGAGATGCAAATATTTTTGGTGTGTCATTATACTCAGTCGTGTGATAGTAGGATAGATGGACTGAAGAAGGATGATGGAGGTCAATCAAGAAAGGGGGATGGAAGAAAAAAGATATGAAAGTGAAAGAGCTTCTTGTGCATTATCATCATTGAGCTTTATTATGGAAAAATAGGTTATGACAATCGAGCCATATGTTAGACCCAAAAAGTCATTGTACCTGTTTGCATGGAGATAAGATAGTCACAAACAAGGAATGCCCCAGTTCACACTAGACTCTCAGTGTCCTCATATCCTTGGACAAGTCATAGCATTACTAAGAGACAATCCACAGACAACAAAAGAAAAATAGGTGACGATACCCCATCCTTGCCTTTCTAGTCAAAGACATCTTGGAGATAGAATCTCTAGTCAAAGATATCCTAAAAAAGCTAAAAGACATGTCACCAAAAGATAAAAATCAAAAGAAAACTAAGACTCGACACCAACATTCACTATAGTCCTCAAGTTTAGTGTCTCTTGTCATTTGTATAAGTCTTATTTGATTGTGGTCACAATGTTTACTTTCACAAAAAGGATAGATAACACTGATCCATAATGTTGTCTGAGTCTGTTGAAAGATTTAATTTTTTTAAGTTCATTGTTGCTGCTGTGTCTCATCTGAAACTGACTGAATCCATGCAACTGATACCGTATTGCAGAGAACATGAAACTTTATTGCGGATTGGTGATGCAGATGTTTCTTTATTGCGGATTGTGCGCGTATAGACTGAAGAAAATTAGAAGAAATTGTACTGCTCGAAACATGTTATGCTCTTAGTTCCACACCCATCAATAGACGTAGGATTGGCCTTAGCCACAGATAGGAGCTGAATTATTATGGATGGAAAGAGGTGAAAAGAAAAGGATTATTATGAATGGCTAACCAATCTTAGGTAGATCAATAACAAGACATGATGGGAATGTGTAAAGTTTATTGTGGATGAATAGGTTGTGAGTGTGTGCAAGTGAAGGATGAAATGGAATTCTGAACGAGGGAGGAGCAATGTCTCTACACATAGAGCTGGTGACCCAATTTTCACCATGGTACTTGCCCAGGGAACCACCGAAGTGGTTTTCACTATTGGATGAAATGTTTTTTTCTTTTTTGTTTTTCAATTTTATTTATTTTTGTCACAAGGCGCCTGTTTGCCAGCATTTCACCAAGTAACAATTTTTTTATTTTATGATTTTTTTGTATTTTGAAATTTTTGAATTTTTTTTGTATTTTTGAATTGGGATACTCTGAAGAGCTATGTGTAAAACCTATGAAGGTGCATGCTATTGATAGGATCCTCAAAAGGTTCACCCTCTGTAGTTGAGAGCTGATACGTACTAGATCCATATGTTGCTGTGATGATGTAAGGACCAAGCCAGTTTGGTTCGAATTTGCCCTTCTTCTCTTTGTCTATCTAATTTTTAGGATTTTCTTTAAGAACTAAGTCCCCTACCTCAAATGTGCGTGGCTTGACTTTATGATTCTAGTTGCATTGTTCCTTGACTGAATGATGTGTATCTCGAGTGATTGTCTTCCTTGATGAAGGAACTAAGATAGAATTACCAGTGTGTGGATGACACAGGCTTGTATGCGTGACACCTGAAGAATTTTGGGCATCCTTGATAACAAAGTCCTTCAAGGAAGCTCCATTAAAGTTCCATGATATATCGCCAAAAGGGGATAGATGTATGGAACAAGTGGATGACTGATGAAGGCTTATGATTGTGAAAAGAAATGAAAGTAGGATAGCATGATGGAGACTTAGGATCAACAAGTGTTCTTTTCTACTTGAAATTGTAGAACTTTTGCCCCCAGTTATTTTGATATTAAGGGAGATCATCTCTTTCTCTTTTTCTTTCATAGAATTTTTATCTTTGAGCTTGATTTTTTTGGACTCCAATAGCTTTAGATTTTGATTTGGACTAAAGGACTTTTCTTTATTTTTGACTTTTAGATTTTTCTTTTCAAAGCTTGATTTTTGATCCCCAATGAGTAAGGGCTTTTTAAACTCTTGTTGATCCAAGTCTAGAAGTGGAGTGGAAATGGAATGAGTGTATGATATGGTAAAGCTATGTGAGTTCTCAAGAGGGTTGGTGATACACTCAATAGATTCTTTGCTGGAACCACTCTTAGGACTATTGATATCTGATGCTCTACAAAAAAGGCAAGTGTTAGATCAAAACCTATGGTAGTATAACACACAAACAACAAGAAACAAGTATTAAGGTTAGTGTTATTCAATCAAAGATCAACCTAAGTTGGCATATCAAAAGAGACACCAAGAACATAGTAAAATATTTAACTACGAATGTAAATGCAAGAAGACATCTCCAAATGCCTTCTACCATACTCTTGGCTCCTTCTCCTTTGTTCCTCTCCTCTCCAAGTTCCAAACAAGTGTAGCTCTTAGTATCTTTTTGCACTATGGATGCTTATGGAGGTTTGAGATTGAAGTATTTGCTCTAAATATGAATAAAAAGCTAATACTATGCTATTGATACTAAAATGATTTATTTTAACCAAAATGACAATATATGAGTTGATTATGCTAGAATGCTCTCTAAAATTGACTACAGCTTAAATGCATACAAGTTTTCAGGATTATGGCTAAGAATGCTAAATGCTTGAGGATTTGAAAATGAGGAATGTGAGCTCTATTTATAGGTAAAATGGAGCAATGGATGGTTGAGATTGAGTAATCTCAACAAGGGCCAGGATTGAATGATATTCAATCCATGTGATGGCTTTCAACCCAATCCTAGGATGACAAGTGTCAGTATGAGATAGGTTGAGAGGAGAGGGAATAAGCATTAAATGCTTGACATGACCTGGGAGTCAACTGGGGGGTTAGGGTCAAGGTTGGGTTGAGTGAATAAATTCTTTATTTAAAGAATAAAGCTTTTATCCAATGGATAAACTCTTGTGAAAAGGCAAAAGGGATAACCATGGTCAAAGCAATAAATTCTTGAGGAGACACATGAGTGCAAGTTGAAATAACCATAAATGGTTATGTAAGAGCCATTAATGGTCATGTAAGAGCCATAAGTGGTTTGGAAGACTTTGGAGGTTAAATTGTTGAACACACAAAGCATTTAATACTTTTCAAAGACTTTGAAGTCTTTGAGAAGTGACTCCAAGTTGCTTAGGAATGTGACAATAATTAGGGGATGAATTAGGCTAATTAGGAAGGGGTTAGAAGAATCTAGAAGGGGTTTTAGGATTGCAAGTGGATTTGGTGGGTGAGGGAAAATAGGATTTTATTAAAATAAAATTCATTTATTTCAATAAATGTGTGCAAGTTGCATTTGTAGGAAAATGCAAGTGGGGGGGGATTTATGATTTAAATAAATGTTTTATTTAATTTATTTAAAAGAGGAAAAGGGGATTAAATGAAATAAATATGATTTATTCATTTAATTGATCGGAAATTGGTTTAATGAATTAATTAAAATAAATTGAATAATTTATTTAATTATTAGGAGAATGTTTGAAGATGAATTAATTAAATATTAATTTAATTAACTGATGGCTTAGTGGTTTTTTTAATCAAATAAATATGAAATATTCATTTAATTAAAATGGACAAATTTATGTGACTACATTTTCCCCTCTTTGAGATGGTGTAGTTTATCAAGTCATTTCAAAGAAAGAAAAACTGGTGTGAAGAAATGCCCCATAAAATGTAAATTTAATGGGTGGTATGCCCCCTCGAGAGATGGGCTGAAAAATTTCAAAAAATTGGGTGATCTCTCAAAAAAGAATGAAAATTGGCAGGGTGATAGAAGAGAAGAAGTTAGCAATGCAGGTGAAAAATAGAAGAAATCAGAGATAAAACATGGGTGAAAAATAGAAGAAATCAGAGATAAAATGGAGAAACATCAAGCCAGTGAGTACCTTTAGGTCATGCAAGAGATATAGTGAAAATGTGGTGGTTGTGCTTTCAAGTGATGCTATATAATTGATCAAAATTGGTTGAACAATCTGGTGCAATTGGTTTAATTACTCCAGGTGAGTCAAAGCATGACAGTTGATACCAGTTGTTTGCTTGGACAAGATAAAGTCTGAGTAAGTGAATCAAAGTGACTTGATGAGACTTAGACAATTGATGCAATTGCTCGATGAAGTCAAGGTATATGAAGCAAAAATACTTGTTGAGACTTAGACAATTGATGTAATTGTCCGTTAGATTGTGTTTGGATTGGTTGATCAATTGATAGTGTGTGCGGGTGATGGATGGTTGTGGTTAATCATAGCAGCCCCATTGAGACTAGGTAATTATGATAAACGTCTGATGTAGTCTAGGATTACCATGATCGATTACCTGTTGAGACTCGAAGATACTTGATCAGAGTATCTATTGATAGTCTAGTTGTGTGTGAGTCGATGTACCTGTGTAGATAGAGTAACTTGCTTGGCTTATAGGATGACTTAGGATAGGAAACACAATCCCTCCTATTAGAGATGGATGGTGATGAACGTGGCTTGATTGGGTTGATGGGAAATGATGAAGGGTATGTGATGTTGATTATCAAGATGGGGAGGGTTGGGGGGGTTCGATGTTAGATAGAAGAAATGGAGGACCTATGGCTCATTCCTATGGAAGAAGAGGAAAATAGAGTATGCATTGTCATGACTATGTATGCATGATATGCAGCTATTATGAATGTATGGATGGGTGGAATGCAACAGAATGCAATATATAAACAGATGAGATGAGATGAGATGATGATCCATAGTGCTTTATTTTTCATCATTGAGCTTTAAAATGTTGTAAGAAAATACAAGCAACTTGACATAATGATTCAAGATGACTTGAGTGTTCCTTACATGGATTTTGATATAGCAAGTTAATACAAGTGACTTGATATAATGGGTCAAGTTGACCAGAGTATTGCTTGCGGAACAGACAAGGATCATCTCCATTCATGCATGACTTGGATTGTCCTCCTTGATCTTGGGCTGATCATATCCTGAGACAAGTTCATACCTTAATAAGAGACAAAAACCTTTATCCAAATTGGATTAGGAGGAACCAAAGAAGGAGCATTATTCAGTAAGAAAATAGTATGTACATAAAGAATAAAGAATATGGATCCTTGGTAATGGTTCATGCTCATATGGTCGAGGTATATGTTGTAGTTAGCAAGTCATAGTAATCTATGACAGTATTTTCCCTATGATCACGTAGTGTAGTGAACTTCCCACGTAGACACCATTAGTACATGCCCCAGAACTTCATCGAAATAATGCACCGAAGATACATAAATAATGTTGTAAAATCCTGATATAGATACTCAAATGAATTACTCACAAATCAACCAAGTATTTGATAGCTTAACACAGAGTTTTCTTGTCAAAGAAAATGTCATTTTGTCTTTGTTTTGGTAAGGAAGGATGCATCCTTGTTGAAGATAATTTGATTGTTGATGTTGATTGTTTGGTCAATGTTGAGAAGTAATCATCGTGCGAGAATTTTTTAATGTTTGCTTGGTATCTGCTTGGATGAGTATGTACAATGTGTTGCCATTTGTTTTGTTTGATTTTTGATGTTTTTTGATGTTTTTGGATTTTGTGGTTGTTTTGACTGTTTTTGGTATTTTGAGAGATTATTTTGAATGTTTTTGGTATTTTGAGAGATAGTTTTGAATGAGGAACCCAACAAATCATAAGAATAATGTATAATCCACTTCCATCAAACTAGATTAAGGGTATTGCCCCCAGTTTAGACATGACTATGAAAAAGCGGGATGCAAGACGCATGGAGTACTATCTCATGATTGCAGGTCAATAATAAGCCATGGTTTGGGCGCATGGATGTGTGTATGTAGTGAATGTGATTGCAACAAGTCTCAAAGAAAATGGAGCGATAGCCTTTACAAGTGGTACATATTTGCTAGGTTTTCACCATCGCACTTACCCAAGGTGCCACCGGAGTGGTTGTTCACCATATGGATGCATGATTTTTCTTTACCCTTTTTGGTGTTTTTGTATTTTCTTCAGGTTATTTTATTTGGATGTTTTTGGTATTTTTGCCAGTATATATGGGAGCTTGATGCTTTGCACAGCTTATGTATAAAATCGTTTGAGGTGCATGCTGTTGATTGGATCTACTTGTTAGGTCCTAGAGACAACTGAGAGTGGGGGGGGGTGAATCAGTTGTCTAATAAATTCAAGCCAAAAACCAATTAACCAACTTAATGCTTAATACCGGTAAACCAGTTATGTATGCTGGTAGACAGTGTTAGCAGTAAATTTCTATATCGGTAAAGATTAATGCATGAAACACAAACATAAAGTCATCCACAACAAATGACACCAATATTTATACGTGGAAACCCTGTAAGGGGAAAAACCATGGTGGGAAACCTTACCCACAATCAGATGATACTACTGCAGATAGTAAGTTTACATAAATGGGGTCTGCACATGCAGAAAGGCCAATAGCCTAGAGCTCACTGCTTAATCACAAAATGGGAGTCTCACTGACTATAGTTGGATGGTTAAATCCAATAAAAATGTACTGTACCAAATAGCATCTTCATATACTAGATTCAATACCAGTGTAATGCTGATATTCTTATACAAAAACCTAGCTTCACCTTCAAATAATGTCTTTGTGTATACCTCTTCTTGATCTCTCATATACTTTCACTCAATTCTTTTTCGCATTACACATTTGATCTTACATTTATACCATAACCTAAGACCAATTTTAGTAGTTGGCTCTACAAGATATTACAATAAGATCATTTTACATACAATATAATATCCGATGCAATAACCAATTAAACATGTTGGCTTGATGCATTTACATCAATAATAAATCATCTCCATAGTGTGCCATGCTGATCTAGAAAAGATAAACCTGCTGGTGTAACCCTAGATAACCTGGACCTATTTGTCGGTAAAAGGAAATATGAAAATATGAATATACCAATGATTAATTCTTCAAAACAAAGTGTCCACATGATGTCTTCGACATTACCAAGTGTCTTCCATATCATTCTAGATATAGGTGAACATTATATCCTGCCAGTGAACCATATATCAATAACTGTGCAATAGTTACTTGCTTGTCAGTGAATGTTGTTGGATCTCGCATATACTTTCACTTGAATCTTTTTCGCATTCCACACTTGATCTTACAAATAAGATCTTACATTTATACCATACCCTAAGACCAATTTTAGTAGGTCGGCTCTACAAGATATTACAATAAAAACATTTTACAAGAAATATAATATCCGATGCAATAACCGATTGAACATGTCGGCTTAATGCATTTACAACAATAATAAATCATCTCCATAGCATGCCATGTTGATCTGGAAAAGATAAACCTACCAGTGTAACCCTAGATAACCTAGAGCTATTTGTCGGTAAAAAAAAAAATGCAAATAAGAATATACCAATGATTATTACTTCACAATAAAGTGTCCATATGATGTCTTCGACATTACCAAGTGTCTTCCATGTCATTACAGGTACCGGTGAACATTATATCCTATCGGTTAATCATATACCGGTAACTGTTGCACAGTTTACTGTTTGTTGGTGAATGTTGCGTGATCTCCAAAGTATTTAGTAGGTGTTGACATCAATGACAAAACCATACCAAAATACCAACAATCTCCCCCTTTGGCATTGATGGCAACACAAGATGGAAAAACCATCAAAGTGCCAAAACATAAATGCTAAATACCAAAAACCAACAATCTCCATTTCTCCCCCTGGGAGCAACATGTGTTTATCCAAAGATTTATTTTCAATACCAAACTCTCCTCAAAAGATAATGTGTTTTTCCATAGATATCTCTCCCCCTTTGACATCAAATGCCAAAGCTACAAAAATTAATTTTATACAAAATACCAACCACTCCCCCTGAGAAGTAGCTTCCTCATCAAAGACCGGAATAAAGATTTGTCTTTTTAATTCTGCCATTTGATGACAATCATCAACTATCTAAGTTTCTACCGGTGGTGGTATGACTCTAAGCTATTCTTTGAGATATTCAAAAGTCTCCTTAGGCAAAGGTTTTGGGAAAATATCTGCAAGCTGTTCTTTAGTATTCATTTAAACTAGTTTTATCTCCTTTTCTTCAACTTTTTCCCTTAGAAAATTCAGTTTGATAGAAACATGTTTAGTTTTGGAATGTAATACTGAATTTTTAGATATATCAATTGCTGCAGTGTTATCACAATATATAGTAATGGTTTCCTTGCATTTTACCTTTATGTCTTTCAGCATTTGCTTAAGCCATAATACTTGTGTACAGTTAGTTGCTGCTCCACCATATTCTGATTCTGCTGTTGATAAAGATGTACAACTTTGTTTTTAACTCAACCAAGAAACTAATCTCTTTCCAAGAAAGAATGCTCCTCCAGTGGTGCTCTTTCTATCATCCACATCTCCTGCCCAATTTGCATCTGTGTATGCACATAGATCAAAATTTTCATCTCTAGGATACCATAATCCAAGATTTGCCATGGCTTGAAGGTACCGGAAAATCCTTTTTACTATTGATTCATGATTTTCCCTAGGATTACTTTGAAATCTAGAAACAATACATACTGCATTCATAATATCAGGCCTAGTTTGTGTCAAATATAGTAAATCTCCTATCATAGATTTGTATCTAGTTGGATTAACAGGTGTAGATTCATCCCTTTGAGATAATTTGTCATTTGTAGTCATAGGTGTGCTTACCGGTTTAGATTTCTTCATCCCAAATTTCTTTAGTAATTCTCTCAAGTACTTGGATTGACTAAAAAATATACCTTTATTAGTCTGTGAAATCTACAATCCTAAAAAGAATTTTATTTCTCCAATCATAGACATTTCAAATTCTTGCTACATTTTAATGGAAAATTCCTTATGTAATCCATCTTCTCCTCCAAAGATTATATCATCAACAAATACTTCAATAATCAAGATGTCATCATTAGTTATTTTGTAATATAAATTGCTAGCTGCATTTCCTTTAGTAAAACCAATCTTTAAAAGATATTTATCCAACCTTGCATGCCAAGCTCTTAGGGCTTGTTTCAATCCATACAGAGCTTTTCTTAACCTGCAAACCATATCATTGTCATCTGTTAAAGAAAATCCATCAGGGTGTTCAATATATACTTCCTCTTCAAGATCTCCATTCAAAAATGCACATTTAATATCCATTTGATAAACTTTGTAGTCCTTGTGAGCTGCAAAAGCCAAGAATAATCTAACTGCCTCAATTCTAGCTACCGGTGCAAAGGTTTCATTGTAATCAACTCCTTTCTGAGAATATCCCTTACACCCTAGTCTTGCTTTATTTCTGACAACCTTACCATCTTCATTAAGTTTGTTTCTAAATACCCATTTGGTTCCAATTACATTTTTATCTTTAGGCCGGGGAACTAATGTCCAAGTATTATTTTTCTCTATTTGTCCTAATTCTTCTTCCATATGTTTAATCCAAAATTTATCTTCACATGCCTCATTGATAGATGATGGTTCAATTTGAGAAATAAGACATACCTCTTCATTTGCTAATCTTCCTCTTGTCATAACTCCTTTAAATTTGTTTCCAATTAGATGATCTTTAGAATGATTCAATCTTACATACCGAGGTGTCTTAGTTTGCTGTTGTTCTTCAATTACTGTGGAATCCTCTGATGATACTGGAGTAACTAGATCTTCTTTCTGTACTAGTGGATTCAATATAGGTTCATTTGTCACACTTTCTGTAGCCAGTTCAGAGTCTATATACCTTGAAGTTCCTCTGAATTGTTAATCAATCTTTACATTTGTACTCTCAACAATTTTCTACAATCTCTTATTGAAACATCTATATGCCTTTCTCTTAGATGAATAACCAAGAAATATTCCTTCATCACTTCTAGGATCAAATTTGCCAATATACTCATCTCTTCTGATATAACATTTACTTCCAAAAATTCTAAAATACTTAAGAGTAGGAGTATTACCAAACCATAGTTCATGAGGGGTCTTACTGGTTTCACCTATGATGTGAACTTTGTTGAATGTATAGACAATAGTGCTAACTACCTCTCTCCAATACACATGTGGTAGATTTTTTTCTGATAACATACTTCTTGCTGCATCCAAGATAGTTCTATTTTTCCTTCCAACAACTCCATTCTGCTGTGGTGTCTGAGGTGTTGATAACTGTCTTCTGATTCCATTCACTTCACAAAATGTATTAAATTCCTTAGATGTGAATTCTCCTCCTTGATCTGATCTTAAACATTTGATTTTCTTACTGGTTTCATTTTCAACCATTGCTTTGAACAGTTTGAACTTCCCATGTGCTTCTGATTTTTCTCTGAGAAAAGTAACCCAACACATTCTAGAATAATCATCAATAATTAGCATGAAATATCTATCACCTTGTAAGCTTTTAGTTCTAGTTGGACCACATAAATTAGTGTGAATTAAATCAAGAGCATTATTGGATTTTTCTGGAATACTTTTGAAACTAGCTCTAACTTGTTTTTCAAATTGACATTCCTTACAAATTGTATTATGAGGTTTCACAATTTGAGATAGATCTCTATTTGCCTTAGAAGTACTGATTTTTACAATGCAATCAAAGTTTACATGACATAGTCTCTTTAGCCATAACCAACTTTCATCTATATGTGCAATCAAGCATTCCTTTTCACTGTTATTCAAATGAAAGATATCGCCTCTAGTCTGATTACTGGTTGTAGTTTCTAAACCAATTCTATTCATGATTTTGCATTTTCCATTTTTAAATTGTAACTAAAATCCCTTCTCAACTAATTGACCAACACTTAAAAGATTATGCTTTAATCCTTCAACATAGTAGACATTGTCAGTGTTATGCTTACCATCAAGAGATATTGAACCCTTACCTTTGATTGAACAGGCTTTGTCATCTCCAAACCTTACTAAACCTCCATTGTATTCTTGAAAGTTCAAGAATTTACCTTTGTCTCTAGTCATGTGATGTGAGCATCCTGAGTCAATGATCCATTCATCATTTGTTTCGACTTTGGTTGCTAGGGCTTGTTCTACCGGTTGAGTAGTAGGTGTCGATTGATCTTCTTTTATAGCAACAAAAACCCATCCATTGTCTGCTGGATCCTCATTAGAATCATCAGTCACACCTTCATCAGCAATGTAACAAGATTTGTCTTTGTTCTTCTTAAATTTGTATCTCTGATATTTAGGATTAGTCTAGTATGTCTATCAGGGCATCTTGAAGCCATATGACTAATCTTATTGCAATTAAAACATTTAAAGGGTGCTTTACCTTCATACTTACTTCCAATTGGGCCTTTTTGAATTTTCCTTGCAAATAGTGCTTCAAGTTCTTCAAGCTCTTCATTCTCCTTTCTGGATTCTTCAAGTTCTCTTGCCTAAAAGGCTCTCCAGACTGATTTGTCAAATGATGGAGTACATGATGTTGATGCTTTAAAGGCCAAATCAGTTTTTATAGTAGCTGTGAGGTAGGAAATTCAAAAATCATCACAAACATTATAAAAACTAATCTAGCTCAATCACGAAAGCTTAAATGTAATGATCAATCCTAAACACACTCAATAGAGACATGAAAATTGAAACATTTAAAACTAAAGATTATGCAAACCAGATGTAAATCTAAATGCTTCCTTCATGCGGCTCCATTGTCCTTCTTTCTTCTCCAAATAGTTTTATTGTAGATCTCACCTTCAAGTGCATAAACCTAATGTGAAAGCAAGATTGACATTGGCACAAGAGTACTCGAAGCATGATTTGACAAAGTGATTAGAAATTCGATGATCTGATTAGGGATTAGATTGAAGAAATTCATCCAATGTATAGAAAAATTGGATAGATGGATCAAATTAACATGATTCAAATCAAATAGAAATTGCAAATCAAAAATGTCAATTATGACAAATTATGACAAATTATGCACCTTCCATGCAAAATTTGATTGATTGATAATTCATGACAATTTATGAAAAATTTCTATGTCAAAAATTGATTGATTGTCAATTATGACAAATTATGTCAAATTGAAATGTCATTCCCATGGAATTAGGAGATGAAATAGGAGAGAAATGAAATTAGGAATTAGGAAAATTAGAAAATTGGGAAAATAGGAATATTAGTGAAAAAGAGGAAATTAGGAAATTAAGATAAATTAGGTGAATTAATTAATAATTTGTCATTTATTAATTAATTCACAAAAAGAGGAATAATTAGCCAATTAAATGAACATTTAATTGTGATGAGAAGACTTAGGATAAATAAATAATTTATTAATCCTAGAGGAAGAAATGACACACAAGGTTAAATGATTAAATCATGAAACCCTAGAAGATGAATTAGCAATGCAAAGAAGACAATTAGGTCTTGATTGAAGATAATTGATATCGATCATGATTTTGAATTGATAAATGACCAATGTGATAAATGATTTGATTGATAAATGCGCCAATTAACGAGGAACAATGACTAATTGATCCAAATTGACATAATTGAGACAAACAAAGATCGATGACAAATCGATCACAAAATGACAAAATTGACATGAGGACAAGGATCGATGACAAAATAGATTGCAAGACGACAAGGTTGAAAATGACCACGATTGATGACAAATCGATCGCAAGATGACAAGATTGAACATGACAACGATCGATGACAAATCGATCGCAAAATGATAAGAGTTGATGACAAATTGATTGCATGATGACAAGGTTGATAGAGGACAAAACCCTAATTAGGATTGACGATGTCCAAAATGATGACAAATGAGCACGCACATTGATGCGACAGGATAAGATCGACCAAAATCATGATTGAAGATTGTTGTCGACAAGACCAAACTTGAAAGCAAGAAAAATGAGGAATGCAGAAGAAGGACTCAATGCTCGCAAATGATAAAGACCAAGTGCTCAACATAGAAGAAATGTTAATGCGATGCAAAAACCCTAAAATAAGGTAATGCGCAAATGTTAAAGTACGATTCTGTAAGCGTTGACCATTTTTAGGTGTCTACATTTTGCCCCTCTTTGAGACAATGCAATTTTAAGCATTGTTTTAAAGAACAATAATGAAAATGCCCTAGGCAATGACAATGACATATGCATGCCCCCTCGAGGAATTGGCCGGAAACATCCAGAAAAGAGGCCAATTGATCGATAAGAATGATAGAAAATGATAGGATCAAACAGACTGCCAAGACTGACGGAAGAAATGTTAGTAAGCAGAAATTAGACAGAGGACAGGTAGAGATGAAGAAAAACTTGCTTTTAGTAATGCACTTTGTAGGTGAGAACCTTTATTTTAATGTAGCAAAATGGACGCGTAGCACCATGGCATTGAAGGCCAGAGCTGAAATGCAACCCTTTTGGAAAAAGACAGACACATCACAGACAAACAACAATCACAACAAAAAGGAAAAGGACCATGAACCATCCCGGTCACTCTAAATCACTCAGTGACATCATCGAGCAACATAGGAACATGACCGAAGCCAAAGATAAATCAATAAAAAGATAAGATGCACAAATTCCAACAAATCAAACAAACATCTTGATCTTCATTGTCAAAAGTTGAAAGCGTTGATAGGATGATCATGCTGTCTAGTTTCAGGGAATGCGGTACCCTGTCTAAGACAGGACACAGTCTGGTTTCAAGTATACCACACCCTATATAAGACCCATGATAGTAGAGACAAGGACAAATGATTTTGAGGTTGATTGATATGACAATTCGAATCAATTTGAATGTCTGGTTTGATTGAAAAAGTTCATCTGTTTAAGCATGATTTCATTAAAGCACAGCATTGGATTGCAAGTCGTTGGATGTATGCTTAGTGATCTGTCTTATGCACCAAGAGGATATTTTTTGCAAAATGCTTGTTTTTCGAGTTTAAAAAAAAATTTTGTGTTCATTTTTTCAGGATTATATTTGATTTTTTAGGGATTTTTCTCGGGACATTTTTCAATTTTTTTTGAATTATTTCAAGACATTTTTCAATTTTTTTGGATTATTTCAGGATATTTTTCAATTTTTATGATTTATTTCAGGACATTTTTCAATTTTTATGATTTATTTCAGGACATTTTTCAATTTTTATGATTTTGCCCCCAGTGTCTAGCAAGGCAAGGAATATGACAAGTGAGTAAATAGGCTTGCTGAAATGATGGTGGATAGAGGGAAGACAAAAGCCTTTTATTATGGAGACAATATGGATGGAATTTTCAAGGGCTATTGCGTGATGGGATAAGAGACTGGATATGACAATGTAAAGTAGTGACATGGCATGAGGGACATGTCAAGGGGGTTTTGAAAAATATGTGTAAATTGTGCATCCTTATGTTAGATCAAGATCAAGGAATGAAAAAGAGTGTATGGATAGTGATAAGATATGGATAGGATAAGCAAGACCAAGAATGGATAAGGGACATGGACTGAAGGTCGGGATGGGCTAAGGGATAGTGGCAGAAAGTTGCAATAAGCCAGGGAATATAGATGAAAGGTTGTAATAAGCAAATGGATAAAGACCAAAAGCTATGATGGACTAAAAGCTGCAAACAAGATGCATGATGCTCATGATGATCCTCAGCCTTGTCAAGATCAAAAGGTGGAAAGGGAAACTAGACATGAGGGATAATAGGATATGAAGGGTAATGACAGGGGTTCGATAGGATAATGGAACAATGAAGGACAAAAGGATATGATAGGATAAAACCTGCCCCCAAGTGTGGTGTGCAAGAAGTTCATAAATTACGCATGATGCCTGTTTGCTAGTTTTTCATCATGGTACTTGCCCAAGGCACCTGTTTGCCAGGTTTTCACCAGTGGACGAATTATTTTTTCTTCACTTTTTTTTTTCTTTTCTTTTCTTTTTTTTTTTTTCTTTTTTTTTGGTATTTTGACTTTTTCAATAGAAGATGGACACATGATAGGGGATGGAAGAAGCACTCAAACATCTCTTTGTCTGGATAGTAGCCTTGAAAAAAAATGGACCATGACCTTTAAAAGTATGCTCAAAGACGTTGGTAGGATAAGGACATGGAAAATAAGATGAAACTAAGGTGAGGATTTATGCAAAGGATTGGATCAAAGGGATGGAAGGATGGAAAATATGCATTGGATAATGGATAGGGTATTGGAAGAATTGGGCTTCAGTGGGTGGAAATGAAGGCAAGATCGACATTGGCACACACCTTGAGGGGTGATGGACTGATGGAGGAAAAGTGGGTTTTGGATATGGAGATTTGGATGGAGGAATAGCTTGGGATTTTGGGACATAAGGGCCCAAAATGGATGAAGAAGGTGATGGAGGGACAAATTTGAGAGGTTTGGATGGAGGAATAGCAATTTTGGATGCCAAGTTGGATGTTTCTTTAGGCTTTTGTGCTTCAAGGAGCCACTTAGGGATCCACATGGTTTTTGATTTTTCATGCTTTTGTGGTTCCTTGGAGTGCATTGCTTGCACAAGGGATTTAGGAACCCATATAGATTTTAACTTTTGTTTTTGAGCAATGGGCCTTTGTGACCTTTTGGATTTTTCCTTTTCCTTTTGGATCATATTTTTCTTTGCTTTGAAATGTTGATTAGATTGGACATGTTGATCCTTGAATACATGTGGATTTTTAGACTTATGACTTTTATACTTGGCATCCAAATTGCTTGGAGGGGGAAAAGAATGCATGGATGGATATGAAAAAAGTGGACTTCTTTTGGATTGATGAAATTTACTCAAGGATGTGTGCCTTTGCTGACCTTGCATAGAGGACGAAGGGATATAAGGACCTAAGATGGATGGAAAGTATGATGGGGAAGGGATATGTTTGGATTTTGATGGAGGGATACCAATGTCTTGAGAGTGAGTTGTGTAGACATGACCCTTAAGATCTTCTTTCATATTGAGGAGTTCTTTCTCATGAAGGTCTACTCCTTTACCTTTATGAATATCTTGACATGTAGGATACTCTTTTCTTTGGGAAGAAGACGCGAGTCCATTATGAGGTGGATATGATATGAGAGAAATAATGAGATCTTGAAGTGGATCGGATTTCACCAAAGTGGAAGAACCCATTATGCATGTCGAGGGTTCATGAACATCTTGCATTGATACGTTAGAATCATGAAGGGGATTAGGATCATGAGGGGGACTAGGATTGTGAGGGGGACTAGGATTGTGTAGTGGACATGGTTCAATGACAGGCTCTTCAAGAGATGGAATGGGAGAAATAATGGGATCATCAAAAGAAATGTGATCTTGGAGTGCATATGGAGCATTAAGACAAGGAGATGGAGGAACAAAAGGATCTTGTGGAGGATTTAAAGGAATAATTTGATCTTGACAAGGAGGAAGATCATTGGAATCCTCTTTAAAGTTGCTTTGCTCTTGACTTTCAATGGGATCATCATAAAGGGTGGAAAGGATATCTTGATCTTTCTTAAGAAGTGGAATGTCAATGGGATTTGAAAGGACATTTTTTTCATGAAATGGAAGGGGATCGTTTGGGATTGGATGGACTGGGATATCTTGATCTTGCTTGGGGAATGGAGTGTCAATAGGACTTTGGATAGGATGGACAAGAATAGGGGAATCATCATGAGTGTCTAGGGAGATGAGATCCTGGTCAACAATTGGATGGGATGATAAGGTTTCGGGATCTTGATCTTGATCTGTTTCAAGACACGTTTCTTCGTGCTCTAAATTATCCTCTTGACATGGGGTTAGACTTTGGATATGCATGGAGGATTCTGACAAGGAATCAATGTTTTGGCATGAAGGAAATGCACTTTGAACATTTGTGATGGATTCTGGCAAGGAATCAATGCTTGAACATGAGGAAGAGGGACTTCAAATGGGGTCCTCTAAAACAGGTAATGGCAATAAAGTGCATGGTGGCAGTGGGTCTTGTATTTCTAAAACATGACAAGGATGTTCATCATGAATTGGATTATTTTGGCAATCAATTATGGATAGCTCTTGGATAATTGCATCCTTGGGTGTATTGTTTGATGAGGACAATATGGAAGATTCTTGTGAAACTTCTAGAGGTGTAGGGATAGATGCCACTGGAGAGTCAATTTGTTTATGAGGGGATGAGGCATTGCTAGACATAAGTGTATTATTTTGATCTTCCTCAAAGAACTCACTTGGTAATTTCCTTAAGATCATTGCAATAAAGCCACCTTTCTTTCGAGGTTTTGACATAGTTGTATCTAAAATTTGAACTTGTTTGGCAAGGAGTTGGTCTTGGTTTGATGTCATGTTTTGATATTGGACTTGGTTCAATTGTTCTGACATGTTTGAAACTTGGGTTGGTGTGTGCTGCAACTTTTGTTTTTGAATGTTTGGTTGTGGTTGTTGACATTGATATGTTGGTTGAACTTGTTGATATTCCACCATTGATATAATTATTTGTTGACATTGTATAGATGGTTGGACATATTGTTTGAATTGGACCATTGATTGTGTTGGTTGTATATGTTGGACCATTGGTTGTGTCTGTTGGAAATGTTGAACAATTGGTTGTGATGGTTGAAAATCTGATTGATAATAAACACCTTCTTGTTCTTGTTGTGGAGGCACATAATGTTGAAATTGATGTTGTCTCTTTTCTTGAAATTGTTTCATCACCTCTATTTGTGAGAGGAGAGCTGGTATGTCTAATCGTTCAAGAAGAGATCTTACATCAATTGGCTCAATCTTTGGATTTCGACCTAGAAATTTTTGAAACATTTTGGACATTTGTGATATATTCTTCTCAATGTTTTTCACTCTTTGTTCCAAAATCTCATTTTCTTGAGCTAGCTTCTCCTCTAGTTTTTGTATTTGGAGACTTGTTTCATCATAAAAGGTTTGATCGATATTGCCTTGTTGTTGGGTTGGATATAATTGTGATTGCATTGTTGGTTGATATGTCAAACTTTGTTGCATCATTGGTGCTTGGAACCTTGTTTCAATAGACATGTCACTATGCAAATGCAATATTTTTGGAATTTTTCAAGGATAATGTATGATATGCAACTAAATGCAAACTAAATAGGTGAAAATGCAATCTATGGCAAGAATGCAACCTATGCTTTTGTTCTTTTTCAAGATTTTGACAAAATTTTGAAATGCAAATCTAAAAAGAGACCCTTAGGAAATTGAAATGATGTCTAGACCTCAAAGGACAAAAGGACCAAATGACAAAAGGACAAAATGACAATGTCTCCCCTATATGCTTGGATACTAAGCTAGGATTGACAAAAATGATATTGATGAAAAAAAGAACACAGTTTGATAAGGTCTAGACCTCCTAACAATGACTTAGGGTTTATCAAAGATTTGCATTACTCAAGTATGACAAAACCTAGTTTTGACACTATATGCAAAGGGACAATTACTATGCAAATGACCCTACTATGATATGATAATGACCTAAGCTTAATGAAGAAACCTAGGGTATGCAATGTATGACAATGGTATGACTTTAATGCAAGAGGACATATGCAAATGGATGACCCTTATTGATATGCAAAGGAGTATGACTTAGGTAAAACCTAACCTTGGTAGTTGACAATGACTTTGCAAAATGCAAACCTAGGATGAACCTAAATCTAAGTGACATTAATGTTGAGACAAGATTTTGAAAAATGTTTGACAACCATGTTTGAAGGTGTTTCTGAATTTTGTTGGATGAATGTCTCTTATGTTTAACCTTGTTTTGAATCAATTTGAAATGAGATAAAATTCAACTTTTGACAAGCAAAGAATACAAGATATTTCAACTTAGACTCAAGACAATCATGCTCATTCACACATTTCTTATGGTAGGCAAGGACATTAGGTACTTGAGAGGTAGACTTGTTATGGGATTCAAGGAGAATACATAGATGCTTGACCCCATGGGCTCCCCTCCACGACACTCACTTCTCAGGGTAGCTAAGCATCAGTCCCCATGGAAATCTCCCCATGGCAAACTTAGTATCTCTTCCAAGTATCCGAACTTGTCCTTCTCAAGCAACTAGAAGGGTTTTTGGCCTCTGAAAACAAGGTGTTTAGTAAGGATTTATGTTAAGCGTTATTCCTTGTTGTCACGCAAGTGTGATTGAGACATTAAGCCCATCAAGATACCAAACAAATGTAGTCGCGCAAGCACAATTTAGACCATGAGGCCCTACTTAGATGTTGATATGAGAAAGAGTTCAAGGGTCATCACTTCCCAAGTAACTACAATTCCCACGTAACACTTCCTTCAAAGCTTTCGCTCATCAGGTATTTGTTTATAGTGAGTTAGAATGCCAAGGTATTCTAGCTGTACTCACTTTGGGTCATTCCCTTCTCATGATTATCACTTGCTTGCAAAAGCAAATGGTCAGGAAGGCATGCCCTCTAAAGGTGACACACAATCAATGACATGAGCATGGTATTGAAGATCTGGATTTCTGATCACCCTAAGAAGGATGAGAGCATACTCTCCTACTCCAATGTCACACTCAACAATCAAAGCAAAAACATGTTCATTCCAACCTTTTTAGAAATCACTAGGTGCCTAAAATTTAATTGCAAACACCAAGTTTAGTTGTATTCCAAGGCAACCTACAAAAACCAAGTCAGAAGTTTGATATGCTTATTCTTTGACTATCAATTCTGCATAAAACATGTTAGTAGTTTCATTCGTTGTCTTTGCCATGTGTATGCCAAGATGCTGCAGAGATAATTAGTACCAAAAGCCAAAAAACAGAAAACAAAATGCAAAAACAAAACAAATTTTTAGGCAAAACACTCCCTTTTTACCTCTGTTCTGGACTTTACACATGCGCAAAACTCATGACACAGGTGCAGAATGCATGACACGGGCATAGAATGTCTTCAACACAGGCATAGGTTGCTTGACACAGGAGCAGGTTGTCTCACACAGGCGCAGAAGTCCCCAGAAAGCCCTGCACTACCCTATTTTTGGTTTTTTTGGCCTGCAAATCAACTCAAAAGCACTCAAAAACACAGTTAAGGGGTTAGATGGTTAGTGTTCACGTCAGGTTCACCAATTAATGTGAGGTAAGAAATTCGGAAATCATCACAAACATTATAAAAACTAATCTAGCTCAATCATGAAAGCTTAAATGTAATGATCAATCCTAAACACACTCAATAGAGACATGAAAATTGAAACATTTAAAACTAAAGATTATGCAAACCAGATGTAAATCTAAATGCTTCCTTCATGCGGCTCCATTGTCCTTCTTTCTTCTCCAAATAGTTTTGTTGTGGATCTCACCTTCAAGTGCATAAACCTAATGTGAAAGCAAGATTGACATTGGCACAAGAGTACTCGAAGCGTGGTTTGACAAAGTGATTAAAAATTCAATGATTTGATTAGGGATTAGATTGAAGAAATTCATCCAATTTATAGACAAATTGGATAGATGGATCAAATTAGCATGATTCAAATCAAATAGAAATTGCAAATCAAAAATGTCAATTATGACAAATTATGACAAATTATGCACCTTCTATGCAAAATTTGATTGATTGATAATTCATGACAATTTATGACAAATTTCTATGTCAAAAATTGATTGATTGTCAATTTTGACAAATTGAAATGTCATTCCCATGGAATTAGGAGATGAAATAGGAGAGAAATGAAATTAGGAATTAGGAAAATTAGAAAATTGGGAAAAATTGATGAAAATTAGGAAATTAAGATAAATTAGGTGAATTAATTAATAATTTGTCATTTATTAATTAATTCACAAAAAGAGGAATAATTAACCAATTAAATGAACATTTAATTGTGATGAAAAGACTCAGGATAAATAAATAATTTATTGATCCCAAGGGGAGAAATGACAGACAAGGTTAAATGATTAAATCACGAAACCCTAGAAGATGAATTAGCAATGCAAAGATGACAATTAGGTCTTGATGAAAGATAATTGACTCGATCATGATTCTAATTGATAAATTGGTCAATGTGATAAATGATTTGATTGATAAATGTGCCAATTAACAAGGAACAATGACTAATTGATCCAAATTGACATAATTGAGACAAACAATGATTGATGGCAAATTGATCGCAAAATGACAAAATTGACAAGAGGACAAGGATCGATGACAAAATAGATTGCAAAACAACAATATTGAAAATGACCACGATCGATGACAAATTGATCGCAAAATGACAAGATCGAACATGACAACGATCGATGACAAATTGATCATTAAAATGACAAGATTGAAAATGATAAGGATTGATGATAAATCGATCGCCAGATGACAAGATTGATAAGAGGACAAAACCCTAATTAGGATTGATGATGTCCAAAATGATGACAAATGAGCACGCACATTGCTGCGATAGGATAAGATCGACCAAAATCATGATTGAAGATTGTTGTCGACAAGACCAAATTTGAAGGCGAGATGAATGAAGAATGTAGAAGAAAGACTCGATGCTCGCAAATGATAAAAACCAAGTGCGTGACATAGGAGAAATGTTAATGCGATGCAAAAACCTAAAATGAGGCAATACACAAAGTTAAAGTATGACTCCGCAAGCGTTGACCATTTTTAGGTGTCTACAGTAGCAACATGACCAAATTCCTCAATTTCAAAGGCTGAAAGTTTTCCAATCAATTTATCCCTAGTTACTGATGTATTAGGCATTGTTCTTAACTCATTTATAGTAGTAACTTTCATTTTATATTTCGGTGGTAATCCTCTTAAGATTTTTGAAACAATTTCATCCTCACTCAAAGTTCCTCCACAACATTTAATACCCAAAACAATTTCATTTACTCTTTCCATAAAAGCAGAAATCCTTTCATCTTCTTCCATTTTCAGATGTTCATACCTGACTCGGAAGCTTTCAAGTTTTGCAATCTTAACTGTGAAATCTCCTTCATTTAGTGTTTCCAAATGATCCCAAATAGCTTTAGCAGTAGACCTATCTAATAATCCCATGATTTGTTGATCTCATAATGCGCTCAAAAGTGCTTCTCTTTGCAATCATTCTCTTCATCTTTAGCTAAGGTAGTTGGAGTAGTCTGACCAGCTACAACAGCAGTATAACCAATCTTTGTAACTTCCTAGATGTCTTTGCCAATGCAATTTAGATGTGTCTCCATTTTGATATTCCATATCCCATAGTTGGTTCCATCAAGTTTAGGACTGTCCTTCCTGAAGTAATTACTAGACATTGGATCTCCTCAAGTTGTTAAACTTTTGCAAAAGAGGACTAAGCTCTGATACCAATTGTTAGGTCTCAGAGACAATTGAGGGGTGAGGGGGGATGAATTAGTTGTCTAATAAATTCAAGCCAAAAACCAATTAACCAACTTAATTCTTAATGCCGGTAAACCAGTTAAGTATGCCGATAGACAGTGTTAACAATAAATTGCTATACCGGTAAAGATTAATGCATGAAATACAAACATAAAGTCATCCACAACACATAACACTAATATTTGTATGTGGAAACCCTGTAAGGGGAAAAACCATGGTGGAAAACCTTACCCACAATCAGATGATAATACTGTAGATAGTAAGTGTACATAAATGGGGTCTACACATGTAGAAAGGCCAACAACCTAGAGCTCACTGGTCAATCATAAAATGGGAGTCTCACTGACTACAGTTGGATGGTTAAATCCAATAAAAATGTATTGTACAAAATAGCATCTTCATATGCTAGATTCAGTACCGGTGTAATGCTGATATGCTTATACAAAAACCTAGCTTCACCTTCGAATGATGTCTTCGTGTATACCTCTGTTTGATCTCGCATATACTTTCACTCAATTCTTTTTCGCATTGTACATTTGATCTTACAAATAAGATCTTACATTTATACCATAACCTAAGACAAATTTTAGTAGGTCGGCTCTACAAGATATTACAATAAAATCATTTTACATACAATATAATATCTGATGCAATAACCGATTAAACATGTCGGCTTGATGCATTTACATCAATAATAAATCATCTCCATTGTGTGCCATGCTGATCTGGAAAAGATAAACCTACTGGTGTAACCCTAGATAACCTGGACCTATTTGTTAGTAAAAGCAAATATGAAAATATGAATATACCAATGATTAATTCTTCAAAACAAAGTGTCCACATGATGTCTTCGACATTACAAAGTGTCTTCCATATCATTCCAGATACCAGTGAACATTATATCCTACCGGTGAACCATATATCAGTAACTATGCAATATTTCCTTTCTTGCCGGTGAATGTTGCTGGATCTCAAAGTGCTAGTTTTCAGTAGGTGTTGACATCAATGAAAAAACCATACCAAGATACAAACACTGCTAGCGGTTATCGTTCTAAAGTAGCCAACTGATATGCCCCAGTCCCAAATACAGTATTGAGAACATATGGACCCAACCAATTTGATTCAAACTTTCCTTGATGTTCTTGGTTGGGCTGGTTACGAGGATTTTCTCGAAGAACAAGATCACCTACCTCGAATGAATGAGGTCTAACTCGATGATTATAGCTTCTTCTCATGCGTTGCTGATAGAATTTGAGGTGATTGTATGCAGCTTGTCATTTCTCATCAAGTAGCTCTAATTCTTGGAGACGTGATACCCTGTAGGCTTCATCATCTATTAGATTATGCAAGGAAACTCATAGTGATGGTATCTCAACCTCAATAGGTAAGATAGCTTCTCCACCATAGACCAATGAGTATGGAGTTGCGCCTATAGGGGTTTGAATTCTAGTTCGATATGCCTATAGGAGTTGAGAAAATACAACACCATAGGAGCCCAAATAATCTCTGCAAGCTAAAAAACCTGTTACAAGGAGAAGTAATGAAGCAAATCACAGAAGGAAAGAATACATAGGAAAAATATGCTCCAAAAGATGAGAGCTCAATAATCTCCAAAATGTATTGTCAATAATAATCCTTCTTCATACAATGAAAACAAAGAACTCAACCTTTAATAGGTCAAGAAACCCTAAAAGGGAAAACCTAGGTTTACACATAATAATTAATTAAAACAATTAATTATATACACCTAAAGTTAGCTTAAGTGTAAAAGAGATAAAGGGAACTTAAATAATTAAACAAATAATGATTAATTAATCAAGTAAATACCTGAATACTCTAACACCCCCCCTTAAGCTAGACTTAGGGAGAAGCTAAAACCTAGAACAGCTACTGAAAGCAATAAAGATGGGTCTCGGCAACAAGGCCTGATCAGGTACCCAAATACAATGAAATCTCTATGAACTGGAGAAACAGAGAATACCACATGGGAACAAAACTCTACTCCAAAAAGAGATGGAAAAAAATACCACTGAAGCATGAAGAAGCTGCAAACTCTGTCAAAAAATAACTGTTAATCTGGAGAACCTCCACTGAAGTAGAACATGACTAGGTAGAGAAGACTATAATCTGCATGAGTGCCCTCAAATGACACTACTTGAATCAAGAGACAAACAAGGCAAAACAACTAAAATTGAAGATACATATGGCATGAGAAACCAAAGCTTGAAGAGCTAATCAATCAAACTACCAAAGCATTAGAACCAACAGGATAAACCTCCCCATAATGCAGAAGTGGGAGAGGGACAGGAACACTAAAAAGGATAGCCAAAAACAACTGCATGATGAAGAACCAAGAACATCAAAGCTGCTGAGACACATCATCATGAGGCAAATGTTGTGGAAGGAACACTCACTTGCCAAAGGAAGATGGCAAACAACAGGCAAACATCAACCCCCTCAAGGCACTTGATCAATAGTGCATGTACAACAAGACACAAGATATGCAAGATTCCAAGTAAACAATGCATGATGGCACTTTATCTTAGTGTGTTTGCATGTATACAATGCTATAATGATAAGAAGACTAGAAATAGAAATGAGAATCAAAACAGAGACACCCTACTCAGAAAAGAGATCCCAGGACTTGAAACAACCACGATATCCACTAGAGTGTTGAAAAGTAAAAAATTGAATAAAATATGCATGGAGGAGCATCTGGAAATAAAACTCATATTTCTAGAAAGTATACAGCACACGCTTTCCAAAAATATAAAGTTTTCAAAAAACGGAGGTCGAATGCTCATTCTACGTCTCCTGAAGTGCAAAAAAGAGACCTCACTTTGACTGAAAAAAAAACATAGTCAAACAACAAAATTAGAAAAAATTACCAACACCATGAGGTCAGCCTTGGAACTTGTTTTCCAACGCCTATTTTTTTTGAAAAAATGACTCCATATGCCCAAGATAGGGCCAAAAAACCAAACTCCCCCTTGAAAAAGCCAAAAAAGGGGGTCTAGTGGCCAGTGGGTGGTCCGGTGGCCAGGGAGTGGCACTTTGGTGGCACTCCGGTGGCGGCCCGGTGGCTAGGCGGCAGTCGGGTGGTAGGGTGGAGCCTTCCTGGGGGCTGGGTGGAGCAAAGCAGTGGGGCCAGGCGGAGCTGAGTGGCGGGCTGAGCGGAGGAGGCTACATAGGCAGCACCCGGTGGCAATGGACCGGGCGGTGGGGGTAGCAGGCAGTAATTGTGGGGCCGGCGGAGGCTGGGAGGCAACAACTGGGGAGTGGGGGGTGCTGGCAGCAGTGAGTGTTGCCAGAAGGAGGCTGGAAGGGGTCCGACATTGGAAAGTGCAGGGAGGCCGACAGCCAGGGAGCGGGGGGCCGCAGGCTACGGTGAGTGTCACTAGAAGTAGGCCGAAAACGGGCCGCCGCCGAAAAGTGCAGGGAGGCCGGTAGGGAGTGCGGGGTCTAAGGTCCTATAGGGTCTATGGAGCCAGGGGGCCCATGACACCCTACGTATCGTGGGATCCCCCCCAAAAAAAGCTTTTCCCAAATTTTTTTTTTTAAAACAAAACCCTATTTTTTTACTTACTTTTTTTCAATAAATTTTTTTTAAAAGAAAATTTTGGCCCACATGCCGTAAAAAGGCAATTTTTTTTTTCAAATTTTTTCTCGATCTGCATGCCAGGACCGTACGACCTGGATCTGAGAAAAAAATTCACCTAGAGGCTCAAGAACCAAAATAGGTTGAATTTTATATGACCATAGGGATTTTCAGGCCTTCTGAGCACGATGGTGAGGTCTGTTTAGGCCCAAAGTGCTCAGAAAAAATGGTCAAACCCTAGGTACATAAAAAAATTCATGAAACCCCAGATCTACTTTGAAAGCAAAAATTCTCAAAACAAGAACAGGTAGCTACAGATCTGATGCTCTGATACCATATAAGAGTTGAGAAAATACAACACCACATGAGCCCAAATAAAATCTGTAAGCTGAAAAACCTATTACAAGGAGAAGCAATGAAGCAAATCACAGAAGGAAAGAATACACAGGAAAAATATGCTCCAAAAGATGAGAGCTCAATAATCTCCAAAATCTATTGTCAATAATAATCCTTCTTCATACAATGAAAAGAAAGAACTCAACCTTTAATAGGTCAAGAAACCCAAAAAGGGAAAACCTAGGTTTGCACATAATAATTAATTAAAACAATTAATTATATGCACCTAAAGTTAGCTTAAGTGTAAAAGAGATAAAGAGAACTTAAATAATTAAACAAATAATGTTTAATTAATCAAGTAAATACCCAAATACTCTAATAATGCCCATAGTGCTGGATTCAATTGAACATGCCAATCATGACCAACATCATTGACTATCTTCTTTAGGATCCTCAATATGTTTTTATTCGATGCTTTGGCCTGACCATTGCCTTGTGGGTAATAGGGAGTGGAAAAGCGATGTTGGATGTGAAATTTCTCACAAAGTTCATGGACATCTTGATTCTTGAAAGGAAGCCAGTTATCTATGATGATGGACATGGGTACACCATATCGACAGATCATGTAATTAAGGATGAATGAGGTGATCTACTTGCTAGTAACTTGGGTAAGTGGAACAACTTTGATCCACTTTGTGAAGTATTCGATAGCGGTAATAATGAATTTGTGGCTATTGGATGAAGATGGATGAATTTTACCCATAAGGTCAAGGCCCCATTGAAAAAAAGGCCATGGTGTCATGATTGGTTGCAATTCTTCTGCCGGTGCATGTATCAGGTCTCCATGAACTTGGCATTTCTTGCACTTCCTGACAAAGTAGTAGGAGTCTTTTTCCATAGATGGCCAATAGTATCCATTGCGCAAGAGTTTCTTGGCTAGTGACGGATCGCTTGCATGAGTTCCACAAATTCCTTCATGTACCCCTTCCAAGGCCTTTTCTATCTCATCTTGTTCTAGACATCGAAGGAGAGTACCATCAAGACTGCATCAGTATAGGGTTTCGGCAATAATGGTATATCAAGCAGTTTGGCGAATGAAGGTTTTATGTTGGTTATTCGATTGGTTAGGAGGAAGGGTGTGATCACGGAGATAGGTGTAAAACTCACCGTACCATGGGGATTCGGAACTTATAAGGTGACATATCATCTTAGATTCAGGGATATCATAAGGAAGAATCAAAAGCTGTTCTACCAAGAACTCATAGCGTGTTGAATTCTACGGAAGATCTAGGAGAGATGCGATAGTAGCCATAGCGTCAGCAGCTCAATTCTAATCTCTTGGTATTTGTTCAAAGGTGATAGTAGTAAATGATGCCTTTAATTTTTCCACCATGTTTTTGTATGGCATGAGTTTATCATCCTTGGTCTGATATTCATCTGTTGCTTGTTGAATGACCAGTTGGGAGTCGCCATAGACTTGTAGTTCTTGTAATTTCCATTGTACAGCTAGCCTGAGTCCTATGATCAAGGCCTCATACTTTGCTATGTTGTTGGTGCATGGAATGTGAGCCTATAAGACTTCGAGATGCTGTCACCTTGAGGTGTGATAAATAGAATGCCTGCCCCGAGCCATGCCTAGTGTATGAACCATCAAAGTATAGTTTCCATGGTTGTGTTGTTGTGAGCATGAATATCTCTTCATTTGGAAAATTGGAAATGAGAGGATGATTTCCTATGAGTGGTGCATCAACCAATTGATCTGCAATAACTTGACCTTTGACAGCTTTAGGGTCCACATACTCGATGTCAAATTCTCTTAGAATCATCACCCATTTGGCCAAGCGGCCTGTCAATGCTGCTTTACTGAGTAAGTATTTGAGTGGATCAATCTTTGCAATGAGTTGTACCTTATGTGTTAACAGATAGTGCCTCAGTTTAGTGGCTGCCAGGATTACTGCTAGGCAAGCTCGCTCAATAGGTGTGTGATTGAGTTCATAGCCCACCAGTGTATGAGAGATGTAGTAAACAACACACTCTTTCCCTTTTGCATTATGTTGTGCCAACAGTACACCCAATGTTGTACTTGTTGCTGATATATAGAGTAACAGAGGTCTACCTGGATTTGGTGGGATCAACAATGGCGTATTCATGAGATAATGTTTAAGCATCTGGAATGCTTGCTGGCATCTTGCATCCCATTGAAAGCAGATGTTTTTGTGTAGCAGATGTGTAAAGGGGTGACACTTATCTGCTAGTTGTGCAATGAATCTGTAGATGGATTGTATCTGTCCTTATAATGTCCTTAGCTGACTGATGTTCTTTGGAGGTGGCATGTCCATGACTGCTTTTACCTTTGCTAGGTCGACCTCAATGCCTTTGCTTGAGACAACGTATCCTAGAAGCTTCCCAGAGGTTACTCCAAAGACACATTTCTTTGGGTTGAGTCGAACATGGTATTGTTCCAGTCTATCAAAGATTTTATCTAATATGTTGAGATGCCCTTCTCTGATGAGTGATTTTGCTAGTAAGTCATCTACATAATCTTCCATCATAGTATGCATCATGTCATGGAAGATAGTGGTCATTGCTCGTTGATAGGTCACTCTTGCATTCTTGAGACCAAAAGGCATTACATTCTAGCAGTATGTGCCTCATGGACATGTGAAGGCTATCTTATGTTGATCCTCTAGTGTGATTTTTATCTGATTGTATCCTGAAAAGCCATCCATGAGTGAAAGCATGGCATGCCCTGTTGTTAGGTCTACTATGATGTCGATGTTTGGTAGGGGGAAGTCATCCTTAGGACATGCCTTATTCAGATCACTGAAGTCAGTACAAATGTAGATGCCCCCTTTTGGTTTGCTGACAGGAACAATATTTGAGATCCAATCTGCATAATCAATTGGTCTAATGAAACCAACATCTAGGAGTTTCTTGAGTTCTGTTTTGACTAGTACTGCAATCTGAGGATGCATTTTGCGAAGCTTCTGCTTGACAGGCTTGTCTCCTTTTGCTATTGTGAGGTGATGCATGACTAAATCAGGATCAAATCCAACCATGTCTGCATATGACCATGCGAATTTAATCTAGCACTTTTGAAAGAACCCTATGAATTAAGGCTATTCCTCTGGAGTTAAAAGCGATGCCAGATGTATGAGGTGAGGAGTTTCAGGAGTCCCCACATTTAATTCTTTGGTTTCCTTGATGAGAATTGTTGATCATTCTTGTTGTGTGCTGCAAGGAAGGATGTCAAACCTTTCATCCTCAAGCACCTCAGAGAGGTTTTCACCATTGGATACACTCTTTCTTTTTACTTTTGTTGAATCAAATAGTGCCATGGTGTGGTTTTCACTAGAAGATCCATGTTTTATTGTTATATTTTTGCAGCTGAAAGGTTTGGCATCCGCCCCAAAATATGCTACACTGTTAAGTTCAATGGAAAATCCAACTTTGTGATCCTCGCTTGGTATGTTATCCCTTAATTCCAAAAAGTCAATGATGGCCTCATCATTTTGCAAGTGGTCAAGACATGGGGGATTAGGTTGGTTCCATTTGATGAGTTCAGGATGAATAATGGACATTACTTCATTGATTAGGTTAAGTTCGTTAGATATGTCAGTGAGGGTTAAGACATTGTGGTGAAGGGCGTTGATGGTACTCTCCCTGTTAGAATCAGGCATAGGATGCGATGTAGGGTTTGTGGAAGAATTTTCCAGGTCAGGAACCCAAGAGGTCTTTATCTGTTCTTCTTTGTAAACAAGAATGTCTTTACAGGGTGGAGGTAGTGATGTGTCTTCCTCATCTGAAGTAGTAAGCTGGATTGAATCAAATTCCCATTCATGTGAGTTAGTCTTTGAGTCACTTACCAGTATCCGATTACTATACCATACTGGGATGTCCTTTGAGTTAAATACTGTAGGTGTGATTGGTTGATGTACCTTTGCAGATGAAATGATCGGTGTTGTAGGAAGGATGATGGGGATCAATGAATCCGATACAGGGAGTATTGGTAGTGTTGACTCTGTTGCTTCTGCTGGAATCACTGGTGTCATAGATACTGCTATGGGTTTTGATACAGTTGTTGCTGCTAATGGTGCTATTGATGTTATTGCTACTGCTGATGGGATTACTGGTTTGATTGGTGAGATGATTGGCATTGTAGATGGTTGTGTTGGGATTTTGAGCCTCGGTGGGGCAGTTGTGATGGTGTTTGATGCTGCTTTGATAATGAAAGGTGTCCTCTTTGTAATAGGTTGATATAGTGGTTTGTTGGGTTTTCTTTTGAATCTGAGCTTAGGAAAGATCTCCTTTTCAAAGCCTAGGCCTGTATTATTGTTGGGCTTTAATTCTGGTAGCAATGGTTCATGTCTTCCTTGTTTGCAAGGTCCCAAAGCACTCTAACCATCATAATCCATTCTTTGCATAATGAGGAGGCATTTTCCATACTGATCCGTGGGAAGTGTAGCTTGCGGCAGATTAGTGGTGATGGGATCTTTATAGATCCATTCCGCTAAGTCCTCATCTTTGGTTTCTTCTTCTTGACTCTTCCCAAGGATGAAAGGCATCAAGGCACATGCTGGCGTGATTAGTGGTTGCTAAAGTAACTGTTGTAGTTTGCCATGTATTCTAGGAGAAGTGGGCATTTGTCCCACACAAAAGAGTTGACTTAAGTTGTATTCCCCAGGACCTTCCTCTGCTATTTTCATCTTAAGCTTTTCTTGCTTGGGTATAGTGGTGTTTGAACTAGCAAGAGAGGCTGGACTTATATATGATGTGGAGGAAATGGCTTCTCTATTGTTGGGGATGGTAATCTTTGGTTGATGACTGATATTATGACAATATGCAAAGGGATTTGCATCGCGCAGGATTGTGATCTCTACACCATTATGTGGGAACTTGATACATTGATGGTAGGTAGATGGAATGGCTTGCATAACATGTATCCAAGGTCTTCCTAACAATAGATTGTATGGCAGAGGAAGGTCGAGAACCTAACAGATGATGTGTTTCACCACAGCTCCTTTGGATGAACGCTCTGCATTGTCATAGGCTTTGATTGTGATCTTCTTATGGAGATCCACTGATTCTATTGCATATCCCAAAGTAGTGACCAACTGCAGTGTACAAATATTTAAGCCTGCTCCATTGTCGATCAAGACTCACTTGATCCTATGTGGGTTGATAAAGCCTTCAATGTGTAGTGAAGCATTATGAGGTTGCTAGAAGGAAGACTTGTCACTTTTGGAAAAAGTGAGACAAGGTGATGACTTTAGACTTCCAACATGGGTTGGAATTGATCTATATTTAGGTTTGGAGGGACTGATGCCTCTTGGAGAGCTTGATCCATGATTATTTTATGAGATGGAGATAGGTGCAATAGCTCTAAAATGGATATAAGCGCAAGCATTTTGTCTAATTGTTCCACAAGATTGTACTACTTTGGTATGGAGGTGGTGCCTTGTGGAGCTTCCTTTATGGTAACCTTGTCACGACGTGTAACAACATTGCAATTGGAGCTGGGATTTTTTATGGTTATAGCTGCAATTTGTTCACTGGCATCATACAGGTGATTTACAGTATAATTATACGCAGCTTGCATATAATCAGTGGTATCAGTGCCTCTCCTGGAAGTGGAAGGACCACTTTGATCTTGTGATGGAAGTGGATTTTTGAACATCAGATGATCATTGTTTGTTGTCTTTGGGTCATGCCCTTTGATTTTGATTTCACCTTGGTCAATAAGATCCTGAATAAGATCTTTCAATCTGTGACAATTACTTGTCTTGTGTGCTTTTCCTTGATGAAAATCATAGTGTTCAGTATCTCTCCACCATGTAGGTTTGACTTGAGGTTCATAGTTTGATGTTTTGGGTAGGGTTACCAGGTTTTGAGAAACCAACTATCGTAACACTGTTTTGATGGGTTCCCCTAAGGGAGTGTACGTTCGCTTTGGTTTTTGTTGACGCAGTTTGGGTTCATTGTGAGATGTGATGTGGCCTTGATTTGGAGGAGCAACTATGTTAGTCTAAGGTGGGGGATTCTATCCTACAAATCAAACTATAGGTTGTGTACTTTTGATAGTTCTGGCATCCACAACCCCATCATTGACAATATTTTTGTTTTTGTTCCAGAAGCTTGGTTTGTCACTATTGAAGCGTGGGTGAGGAACATCCTTTGGTTCATTATAGATTTTGATAAGTCCTATCTTGATGAGAGCTCGCTCACATTTTAAGCCCTTGGTGATGATGTCATTAAAAGAGTCTATGTCTTTGACATCTAGGTGAAACTCCATTTCTTTGTTTAAGTTGGAAATAAATATTTCCACTAGTTCTTGTTTAGGTAACTGAAGAGAATGTCTGTTAGACATTTGATGCCATCGTTGCAGGAATACTGAGAATAGTTCACCTAGTTTTTGTTTAGTGTTACACAGATCAGCCATGGTGATATCAAGTTCAATGTTATGAGAGTAATGTGCCAAGAACTTCTGAATTAGCTCTTCAAACATCCTAATGCCACTTGGTAGTTGGGAAAACCATGATGTGGTTGTTCCTCCCAATCTTTGGGGAAAAAGTCGCATTAGGTATGTGTCCTCATATGCCACTTCGAGGCAAGCTGAATGAAATTCTCTGACATGATCGCAAGGATCTCCCTTTCCTCTATATTTTTTGAATTTGGGTGTTTTGAATCCTCGTGGAAAAGGTGGCATATAAAGATTCCTATCAAAGGGATAGGGAAAGATGTCATTGAGTGAGAATTGATTAGTTTTCACACCACTATGAAGTTGTTGGGCAAGATTTTCAACTTGTTGCCGCAATATCTCTATTTCATTTAGAGGAGGAGGTGGTGGGTTACCTCAAGGAATGTTATATCTGATGGGAACTCTACCTCTTTCTCTTCATGGTGACTTTGTCATTCTGATTCTTGTCTTAATTGGGAAAGATCAAAGTCAGAGGGGAGCTTGGCTCCTTCTTGAGCGAGCTTTAAAAAGTGAGCATCTGCATTGCTCCTGAGTATTTCATCAAAAAGTCTATTAAAGAGAGGGTTATGTTGGGCCCTTTCTATTGTTGAAGGAGTAGGAGTACTTGGGTTTTCGTCATTCACATTTCCTCCAAGTGCTTCTTGAAATTCATTGATATTTTCCTCCTCTTCTTCTTCAATTTTCATTTCTCGTTGCCTTGACTGTAATCAGGTTTGAGCCATTTTGCTTATGAGTCTTTGTTGAAGTTGGGTGAAAATGATGATGAGTTGTTGATGAAATGAAAGATTGATAGTTGATGAATTGTGTTGCATGTGGATCTCTAGCACTTTAAAGGTAGATGTGATCAAAATTCTTTCTTTGAATTGCTTGTTTGTTTTTGACAAGGTTTGTTGTGATAAGGTATAGAGAAATCTGAGATGTGTTACAGACTTAACTACCTAGTAATGAGAGGATTCACTCATAAACTAGTTTTAACCTGCATAGATATGTCTCTTAGGATGAGCTTATCCTAGATGTAGAAACAATCTAAAAAGTGATGGGATGTGTTTGATTCAAGCAATATCCAAAAGAGAACTTAGGACAAGAACCTCTTAATGTTTTGAGAGTTGAAACAGATTGATGATGAAGTGATGATGTATAAATGAGATAATGGATGAAATGTTTTAACTTCAATAAAAGCTTTGTGTCACAAATGGAACAAATTATACCTCCTCCCTTTCCGGTGTTGGTGGCATTTCTTGAGCTATGTTGTATGTGATACAAATGTTTGGGAAGAAGTTGGGATTAATCTTGCCTCCTTGGTTTTTGTGATAAATCAAAGCTCTATATTGCATAAAAGCTCTATGGTTTAATGATTCTGAATCAAATTCGTTTGTTTTGCCTTGAAGGTAGAGACGCATGTGACGTAGAAAAACTCTATAAGAGACAAAAATTTGTCTATTTAGATAGAAGAATTTCCTCCTTTTGATCAAAGCCTTTGAACTCAATGGTCTTCTTTTCAAGTTGATGTTTTGATGAAGATTCTTCTTTCGCAAGATGTGAAGAATGGTCATAAAGTTTGATACTTTTCTCTTTGTTTTTTTGATCTTTTGGTTGTTTTTGAAAGATGTTTGGTTGGATGAATACTTGTTTTGGAATTGATTTATAATTATTCTTTGACAAGAAAACAAAGCAAGCACACAAACACAAGAATGTTGCCTTAAAGGCACAAATGAGTATGGGTCTAGATCAACCCAATCCTTGGACTTTTTATGACCCTTTCCTTTAAGTGTATTTTAGGTGCTTTTTTTTCCAAAGCCTGAAGTTGGCTCAATTTGTACTTGGTCTTTGACTCAAAATGAAAACACTTCAAACACTTTGTATCCCTAAGGTCGAATGGCCAGTTGTGATAAATTCAGCCCACATCTTGATATTTCTTCGACTTTGGTACTACATACCTTATGAATCCCGCCGTGGCAGGTAAGGATGTGATATACTAAGTCTTGCATGAGTATAACAAATAGATGATCCCTATGATGGGGGAGTCACCACTTTTATCAAGCCACAAGTGACTTTTCAAAAAGCTATGTTTCTACTCAAGGAAATATGTATGGTGAGTATCTTGGGAGCAAAACCATCTATGCTCTTGCGCTGAATTGTATCTCAAATATTCTCAATCAATAGAATGGCTGGGCTACTACTTAAAGGTGTTTAGTACTGTTAGATGTTTTTGGACATAAGTTCATTTTGCAGTGACTCACTTAAGAGCCTTGTAACTTGTGGTGGGGCCCATTTGTCCTTTCAGCAAGTTACACTGTAGGAACAACTATACCCAAGGCTACAACTTTCGCTCTCACTTGATTTCTATAGCGGATCTAAGGATTTACCGTGCGTGGTCATTCCCAAGAGTGATGTGTCTCTTGTTAGGCCTCTCTTAAAAATATAAACTTTGAGTGTTACTAACACTTTTCTCATGCACCTAGGACCACGAAAGCCAAGGGAGAGGATAGTGTTTGTTAGAAGTAGGACCACTCGACCAACTCTTTTGCACAAGTGTGCCAAACACGAAATGCACTTGTTCTTTTTAACTTGTCATCGCAATGTGTTTTAACTATTTGGAGATGTTTCTCCAACAATAATGGTGTTCTTTTTAACTTCAAATGCAATGTTTTGGGTAAACTAGAACTTTGAAAATCCTGGTCAACTTAATTTGAAGCATGTATGCATGAAGGAAAATCGCTTTGCAAAAATTGAAACAAGTTGATTGTGAGTTTTATTTGCACCAAAATTGAAGTGTGGATTGTAAATTTTTGCTTCAGTTTGATGCTAGAAATAAATTTGTCTTGTTGATTTTAAGCACCAAATGAAAAATTGAGGTTAAACTTACAATAAACAAAGTTGTTTTGTTCAATTTTAGAGCACCAAATACACAATTTGATCCTAAGCTTGCAAGAAAGAAAATTTTGTTTTGTTCAATTTTAAAGCACCAAAAATAAGTTTTTTTGATTTTTAAGGAAGTTGGCTTTAGACCTACACAAGAAACGAATAGTTAGTAAAAACTGAACCTATGGTGGGCTTCTACAAGCCTAAGAATTTTCACTTTTTCGGTTACAAGGTCTTTTTTACAACGTTCTGTTACAATAGCACTATTCTGTGTTTAAACAGAAGCACTATTTAACACAAACATGGTAATATAGACACAATAGTGCTAAAAGTAAAACTTTGACAGTGAAAGCAATAGTGCTAAAACATGCTCAAAAGCACCAAAACAATTTCAAAAGCGCTGAAACAAGGTCAATAGCACCAAACTTGGTACAATAGCGCTATTGTTCTTACAATAGCACTAGAATAACAAGTTGCAATAGCGCTACAACATGATCAAAAGCGCTAAAGCGCAACCTGTGTGTCAAGTTCAACATTCAAACATGTTAGTTGTCAAAAAAAACAATTGTTTTTTTAGGCGTTTGGATTCATGTCGGGTTCACCAAATGATGCTTTGCAAAAAGGGCAAGTGTTAGATCAAAACCTGTGGTAGTATAACATACAAACAACAAGAAACAAGTATTAAGGTTAGTGTTATTCAACCAAAGATCAACCTAAGCAGGCATATCAAAAGAGACACCAAGAACAAAGTAAAACATTTAACTACGAATGTAAATGCAAGAAGACATCTCCAAATGCCTTCTACCATACTCTTGGCTCCTTCTCCTTTGTTCCTCTCCTCTCCAAGTTCCAAACTAGTGTAGCTCTCAGAAGCTTTTTGTTGAAATGTGGTGACTGATCAGCAAAGTACTGTACACTCAGCACGTATCCTCGTCGGGGTCCGGGGCCAGGCTGGGCGGGGCCTCGGGTAGGGGTTCGGGGGCGGCATCCTCGAAATTTTTTTTTGCCATTTTTTGTTGATGAAAATCGACATTGTAATAAAACCCTAAAAAGGCCGACTTTGTTTGTTGCCCTAAAAACGCATGTTATAAGCGGCTAGGATGCTTAAGGCATTGTAAGGTTGATGTACTATTTTTGCTGGATAATAAGAAAGATTGGACGGCTATGTATGGTGGACGTAACCCATTTTGGGTGAACCACGTTAAATCTCTGTGTTATCTGTGTCCTATTTTATTTTCTTTATCTTTCGTATTTAAATCTGCATATAATTATTAGTTCATATTTGCTTCGAATATGCTTGAAACCCTAATAATTGGTATCAGTGTGAGATTTTCTGTAAATTGGTAGGACTTTCAGATTTGAGTGGGAGCAATGGAGGATTCCAAATTCAAGGTCAAAAAGTTTAACAGCCAGAATTATCAGTTATGGAAAATGCAGATGGAGGATTACCTATATCAAAAGGATTTGTGGCAGCCATTGGAAGGAAAGGCAAAGAAACCGACCACAATATCAGATGAAGAGTGGGACATTTTAGATAGAAAGGCACTGGGATCCATTCGATTGTGCCTTGCATCGTCTATAGAATTCAATATAACAGAAGCAAAAATGACTGTAGATTTGATGGCAACATTGGCTAAGCTGTATGAGAAACCCTCGGCTTCGAATAAGGTATTTCTTATGAAGTGTTTGTTTAATTTGAAAATGAGTGAGGGAGGATCTATAGTGGAGCACTTAAATGAATTTAATACAACTACCAGTCAATTGTCTTTGGTAAAAATTACCTTTGTAGAAGAGGTTAGGGCTCTCTTGATTTTATGTTCTTTGCCAGAAAGCTAGAATAGCTTGGTTATGGCTGTAAGTAACTTTGTCTCTGGTAAAAATACTTTGGTTTTTGATGATATTGTTGGTGTTATCCTAAGCGAGGAAATGCAAAGGAAAAGCACAGGTGAGACTTCAACATCATCAGGTAGTGTTTTGAATGTGGAGAATAGAGGAAGATCAAAGGAAAGAGGAAAAGGCCCTGGGAATGAGAAGTCACGAGGGAAGTCAAAGAAAGGACTCCCTCAATCTAGAGGAAAGAAAGATTATTGGTACTACAGAAAGCTTGGTCATCTAAAGAAAGACTATTGGTCTCAGAAAAAAAAAGGAGACAAAAATGAAAATGACAGTAAGGAAGCTAATATTGCAAGTAATACTTTACAAGATGCTTTAATCTTATGTTTGGATAATGTTAATGATTCCTAGGTAATAGATTTTGGGGCTTCATTTCATGCCACACCCCATAGAAAATATTTTCTAGATTATGTTCAAGGTGATTTTGGACAGGTATATTTGGGTGATGATGAGCCCTGTCAAATTGTTGGAAAATGAAAGATAAAGATCAAGTTGCAGAATGGTAATGACTGGTTTCTGCAGGAGGTAAGACATGTTCCTAATTTAAGAAGAAATTTAATTTCTACAGGGCAACTAGGTAGTGAAGGTTGCATAGTTACCTTCTCAGATAGTATGTCGAAGGTCACTAAAGGATCATTTGTAGTAGCTAAAGGTGCGAAGGTAGCACATTATATCTGTGTACTGGTAACACTTACTCTACCTTAGCTGCTACAGATAAAGTTACCGCAGGGACAACAATAATAAATGTTGCAAGAACTGATTCGATAATGTGGCACCATAGGCTTGGGCACATGAGTGAGAAAGGGATGAAAATACTTCACTTCAAAAATCTATTTCTAGGACTAAAGAAGATTGATTTAGAATTCTATGAAAATTGTGTTTATGGTAAACAGAAAAGAGTCAGATTTCTCAAGGTTGGGAAAGATAAGAAGAGTCAGAAGTTAGAGCTTGTACATTCAGATGTATGGGGACCGGCTCAGGTATCATCTTTTGGTGGCTCTTGTTATTATGTTATTTTTATTGATGACTCAGCCAGAAAAACATGGGTATATTTCCTAAAACAAAAATTAAATGTTTTTGAAACTTTTAAGAAATGGAAAGCTTTGGTTGAGAATGAGACAGGGAAAAAGTTGAAGTGTCTCAGATCGGATAATGGAGGTGAGTATTGCAGCAAAGCATTTGAAGATTACTATTCCTTAAATGGGATTCGAAAGCAGAAGACAGTTCTAGGAACTCCACATGAAAATGGTGTGTTAGAGAGAATGAATAGGACCATCATGGAACGCGCAAGGAGCATGAGATTGCATGCTGGATTGCCCTTACATTTTTGGGCAGATGTTGTACATATTGTTGTCTATTTGATAAATAGATGACCTTCAACCCCTTTCGATGGTGGTATTCCAGAGGAGGCATGGACTGGTAAAAGGTAAATTATTCTTTTCTAAAAACTTTTGGTTGCGAAGCTTTTGTCTATGTTGATAAAGAAAACAGAACCAAGCTTGATGCTAAATCTCAGAAATGTACCTTCATTGGATATGGGATAGATGAATATGGCTATCAGTTATGAGATTTTGAAAATAAGAAAATAATTAGAAGTAGAGATGTTATATTCAATGAGAAGGTTATGTATAAAGAACAGATGCAGGAAAAGAAGCATGAACAGGACAAACAAGAATATGTGGTGCTGGATGAGAATCCTGAAAATGAAATGCCACAGATACCTGATGCTCAACAACAACAAATTGTCCCACAAACTCCTGCAAGTGTTAGACGTTCTATGAGGACAAGTAGACCCCCTGAAAGATTTTTTCCTTCTTTTTATTCTATTTTATTAATGGATTCTGGTGAGCTAGAAGAATATGAAGAAGTAATGCAGGTAGATGCCAAACAATAGTGGGAACTAGGCATGAAAGAGGAGATGGACTCCTTGATGAAAAATAAGACTTGGGACTTAGTCCCTTTACCTGCAGAAAAAAGAGCCTTGCCTAACAAATGGGTTTATCGGCTGAAGGAGGAGGAAGGAGGTCAGAAAAGATATAAGGCCAGACTTGTGGTAAAAGGTTTTGCACAGAAAAAAGGTATAGATTATGATGAAATATTTTCTCCAGTTGTAAAAATGACTTCAATTAGAACTCTACTTAGTCTTGTGGTTGCAGATGATTTACATCTTGAACAATTAGATGTCAAAATAGCTTTTCTCCATGGATATTTGGAGGAGGAAATTTACATGTTGCAACCACAGGGATATGAGGTCAAAGGTAAGGAGAACTTGGTGTGCAGGTTGAAGAAAAGTCTGTATGGCCTAAAGCAAGCACCTCGACAATGGTATTTAAAATTTGATAGTTTCATGGCTGAACACGCCTATCATAGATGTCATTCTGATCATTGTGTATATTTTAAGAGATTTGATAATGGCAGTTATATTATCCTATTGCTTTATGTTGATGACATGCTTGTTGCTGGTTCTAACATGCAACATATAAATGATCTTAAACAGAAATTAGTCAGGTCAATTGCTATGAAGGATTTGGTGCAGTTAAGCAAATTCTCGGTATGAGGATTACATGGGATAGGATAAATAGAACCTTGAATTTGTCCCAGAGTGAGTATATAAAGAAGGTGTTGAAAACATTTAACACGCAGGATGCAAAAGCAGTTAGTACACCTTTGGCTAGTCATTTCAAATTGAATAAGGAGATGTGCCCAAAGGCACAGGAAGAGGTTAATAAAATATCTAACATCCCATATTTATCAACTGTTGGCATTCTGATGTATGCAATGGTATGCACAAGGCCAGATATTGCACATGTAGTGGGAGTTGTGAGTAGGTTTATGAGTAATCCGGGTATGGAACATTGGAATGCTGTGAAATGGATTCTTTGGTATTTGAAAGGAACTACTACGAAGACATTATGTTTCAAAGGATCTAATGCTACTTTGAGTGGATTTGCTGACTCTGATCTGGTGGGTGATATTGATTCACAGAGGAGTACTACAGGGTATGTTTTTACTATAGGGGGAACAACAGTCAGTTGGGTTTCTAGGCTACAAAAGGTTGTTGCACTATCAACCACTGAAGCTGAGTATGTTGCTACTACAGAAGCCATCAAGGAGATGATTTGGTTACAATGTTTTCTAGAGGATCACCCATTATATACTGATAGCCAGAGTGCCATTCATCTTGTGAAGAACTCTGCTTTTCATTCAAGGACAAAGCACATTCAGCTCAGGTACCACTTCATCCAGACTGTTTTTGAGGAGGGTCAGTTACGACTTGAGAAGATTCACACAAGTGAGAATCATGTCGATATGCTCACGAAGGCAATTTGACAAGAGAAGCTGATTTCTTCATCAGTTTCTGTTGTTCTTCTTGATTGATAATTGTGGAATTTATACCAGTCAAGTCCTAGTGTTTTATCCAGCGGATGTTGCATGTACAGTGGTGTCATGTAGTATCAGTCTCCAAGTGGGAGATTGTTCGGTGTGGAGCTTGATCAGTCTCCAAGTGGGAGAATGTTGAAATGTGGTGACTGATCAGCAAATTAATATACACTTAGCATGTATCCTCACCGGGGTTCGGGGTTGGGCCGGGCCTTGGGCAGGGGTTCGGGGGTGGCAACCCCGAAACTTTTTTTTGCAATTTTTTGTTGATGAAAACCGACATTGTAATAAAACCCTAAAAAGGCCGACTTTGTTTGTTGCCCTAAAAACACATGTTATAAGCGGCTGAGATGCTTAAGGCATTGTAAGGTTGATGTACTATTTTTGCTAGATAATAAGAAAGATTGGACGGTTGTGTATGGTGGACGTAACCCATTCTGGGTGAACCACGTTAAATCTCTGTGTTATTTGTGTCCAATTTTATTTTCTTTATCTTTCGTATTTAAATCTACATATAATTATTAGTTCATATTTGCTTCGAATCTGCTTGAAACCCTAACACTTTTTGCACTATGGATGCTTATGGAGGTTTGAGATTGAAGTATTTGCTCTAAATGTGAATAAAAAGCTAATACTATGCTATTGATACTAAAATGATTTATTTTAACCAAAATGATAATATATGAGTTGATTATGCTAAAATGCTCTCTAAAATTCACTATAGCTTAAATGCATACAAGTTTTCAAGATTATGGCTAAGAATGCTAAATGCTTGAGGATTTGAAAATGAGGAATGTGAGCTCTATTCATTGGTAAAATGGAGCAATGGATGGTTGAGATTGAGTAATCTCAACAAGGGCCAGGATTGAATGATATTCAATCCATGTGATGGCTTTCAACCCAATCCTAGGATGACAAGTGTCAATATGAGATAGGTTGAGAGGAGAGGAACAAAGGAGAAGGAGCCAAGAGTATGGTAGAAGGCATTTGGAGATGTCTTCTTGCATTTACATTCGTAGTTAAATATTTTACTTTGTTCTTGGTGTCTCTTTTAATATGCTTGCTTAGGTTGATCTTTGGTTGAATAACACTAACCTTAATACGTGTTTCTTGTTGTATGTGTGTTATACTACCACAAGTTTTGATCTAACACTTGCCCTTTTTGCAGAGCATCATTTGGTGAACCCGACATGAAATTTTATTTTATTTTCTTTTTTAATTTTTTTTTTTCACGTCTAGAAGTGGAGTGGAAATGGAATGAGTGTATGATATGGTAAAGCTATGTGAGTTCTCAAGAGGGTTGGTGATACACTCAATAGATTCTTTGCTGGAACCACTCTTAGGACTATTGATATCAAGAGTTACTTGCACCACTAGAGGAGATTTGCATTCAGACTTAGTAGCCACAACACTAGGTGGTTTACACCCAATTCCTTGCAAATTATTTATAGATTGTTTCTGTCGACTGAATACCTTAGAAGATAGTGGGAGTTGATCAACAAGAAAGATATACTCACCACATCCCATGTCTTTAACCTTGAATTTTTCTTTGATCTCTACTTGTTTTGATGTAGAAGTTTTCAAGGATTCTGGATCAACATATGCTGATGAAGGAATAGCTTCTCGATTGACTGGAATTGTTATTTTTGATCTAGGTCATAGATTGTTGCAATATATGAATGAATTTGGGTCAACTTTGATGGTCACTTCAACTCCATTGTGAGGGAACTTGATACATCGATGATATGTAGATGGGATTGCGCTCATCTCATGAATCCATGAATGTCCTAGCAATATATTGTATGTGAGATCGAGATCAAGGACTTGACAAACCACATCCTTAGTAATTGGCCCAACTCTGAGAGGTAAGGTGATTGTTCCCTTGGATGAGTGCTCTTCATCATCATATGCCTTAATGGTAATTTTGTTTGTAGAATTCACAACTTTATCAGAATATCCCAATTGTTTAATAGTGCTCAATGTACAAATGTTTAGACCTACTCCTCCATCTATTAGGACTTGTTTTATTCGATGTTTATGTATGAAGGCTTCAATGTGTAAAGGTGCATTATGTGGCTGACTTATGAAGGCGTCATCAACTTCTGTGAATGTAAGAGAGTGTGGAATGGAAAGGTATCCCACCATGGCTTGAAACTAGTCCACGTTCAAATCAGTAGGAACAATAGTGTCTCTCAAGATTTTATCAAGAATGGCTTTATGTGCGGGGGATATGCGTAAGAGCTCAAGGATAGAGATGAGCATGGGTGTCTTCCCTAATTGTTCTACAAGATCGTACTCAGGCTTGGTTGATGAGGAAGCCTTGTTTTTAGCTGGAGCACCTTGCAAAGTGAATTTACCTCGACGAGTTGTGACATTACATTTAGGGGTAGGTTCAAAAGAAGATCCAATGCCTTTTAGGATAATCTTGGGTCTTTGGGTGGAATTCTCAGGCAATTTTTCCTTGATGATAATGGTAGAGACATAATTATCCATTGAAATGTGATTGATAGTTGAATCATAGTTATAAGATGCTCTGGTATAGTTGGTTTGGTCATCTGTGGCTGCAACTTTTCCCTTGTCATGCTTTGGGAATGGTTCCTTAAACATCTCATGTTCTTGATTGGATGAGTGTCCTTCAATCTCAATGTCACCTCTATCAACAAGATCTTGTATGATGTTCTTCAATCGATGACAGTTTCCTATTTTATGTCCTTTGCTCTTATGAAATTCACAATACTCATCATCATTCCACCAATTTGGTTTGACCTTTGGCTCATATGGAGGAAAATCTAGAATTGTGATTATCTTGTTTGCCACTAGGTTTTTGAAAATGGACTCAAGTGGTTCTCCCAATGGAGTGTACTTCCTTTGTGACTTTGAAGTTGTTTGAGTATTCACTTGATTGTTTGTAGAGCTTGATCCAGAAAAAATGATTTTGGGTTGTACCTTTTTGGCATCCACAACACCATCATTGACTGTGTTCTTGTTTTTATTCGAAAATCTTGGCTTATCTTTTCCTTTAAAGTCATCTTTGTTTTCCTTGAATATTTTGATGACTCCTTGTTCAATTAGGACCTTCTTTGTTGCTAAGCCTTTTTCAATGACATCTTTGAAGGTGGATAAACAAGCTTTTCTTAAGTCATAACCAACGTCTTTGTTAACATTTTGGGTGAACATCTCTACGATTTGTTTTTGTGGAATTTCACAAGAGCATATGCTGGCTAGATTCCTCCATCTTTGTAGAAATGATGAAAAAGTTTTTCCATCCTTTTGTTTGGTGTTGCATAGAGTAGTGACTGATATATTTGTTTCTATGTTGTATGAGAAATGTTGGATAAATGCCTCTGCTAAGTCACCCCATGACTTAATACTAGGTGGAAGTTGGGAGAACCATTCCATAGCTTGATCACCTAAGCTTTGTGGGAATAATACCATCAAATATGTCTCTTCTACTGCCACCTCAATGCAAGCTATGAAATATTGTCTTATGTGTGCCTTAGGATCCCCTTTGCCTCTGTACTTATCAAACTTAGGCATCACAAAGTGTGTAGGAAATGGAGGCATTGGAATGCTTTTGTCAAATGGATAGGGACATATGTCCCTCATTGTGTAAGTTGGTTTTGGTGTATTTCTGTCCTCCATTTTCTTTTATAAGTCCTTGATTTGCTATTCCAAATCGTTCTTAGGTGGAGATCGACTTCTTGGACCATACCCCATGCCTGAAGCACCAGGTGGAGGAGGAGCATGTTGCATATATGGATGATATTAATCATACACATTTTCATATGGAGGAGGTCTATAGTGATGTTGCATGTATGGACCACCTGGTATAGAGTCATGATGTGGAATGGAATATCTACTTTGTCGATGTATACCATATTCTATAGGAATGTCATGAGTTTGTTCTAGTGTGTTGCCCCCGAATTTGACGCGGGGTTTCCTTGTGTCCAAATTTTGAGCATGCCTTTGAATATCTAATTGCTTAGGTGGTTGATCCTTAGAATTGGCATGCGATTGAGTGTTTTCTGCATAAGACTTCCATGATGGTCTGGAAAGATGAGTATCATATGCTTGACCATGTGTGTATGGGACCTCTAGTTTTTGAAACAAAGATGATGGTGATTTAGGCACCATATGTGGTCCTCTATTGCCTCCACTATTAGGCCTCCTTTGATCCATGTTGACGTGAGGTTGTTGCAAAGGTCGATGTTCCATTATTTGAGACATATCAAAATCATGAGGTATCTTGGTTCCACTTTGTCCCATCACTTGTAAGAAATATTGTCTATCTCTTCTCATGATTTCCTCAACCAATCTATTAAAACGGGGATCCATGATGGAGTCTTCCACTTCTACTGAATGTACGGAAATGTTGTCCATATTGTCATTGTGTGTACCATTGTTGTTTGTAGTGTCCATGTTCTCAACATTTGGAATGTTTCTATAAGCATCCATTTCAGGTAATGTAGTATGATCAAAATTGAAAAAGATATCATTGTCATACTCATAGGAACTCATGTTTTCAGACTCTTGAGCCTCTTTAGCTTCTCTCCTAGATTTTTGGGAGCGGGTTTCAACTAGGAACTAGGTATTGACCAAGATGTGTGAGACTAGATGAAAATGGAAAGAGTATGGAAGACCAAGAGTTGGATGGAATGAAAATGAATCTGAGGTTTACTTGCAATGTCCAAAGTGTAAGACCAAGTATGTATGTAGTAGAGTAGGTGTGGCTTCCAAAGAGATGATAGTTTCTCTTGATGAGGTAAGTTGACCTTGACTCTAAGTAAGACCAAATGATACCCAAAGGTGATAGACCTTGATGAGGGACCACTTAGCAAAATGTTGTATGTATGTAGTGTGTTGACAAAGTATGATGAGGACAAGCAAGTGACCTTTTGACTCAAGTTTAGACAAATATGAATGTAATGTAAGGTGTAAAGCAATGATGGACTTTGTGAGACCCAAAGATAGGTTGAATGCTAGATGAAAACCTGAAGAGATAGCTTAGGAAGCTCAAGAATTCTGAAATTGATTGCTCTTGTTTGTTGGATTGTAAATTTTTCCAATTTGTGAAGTTGTTGTTGCAACTAAATTTGAATTTTTTGACTATTTTTTGTGACAAGAGGACACAATGATGATGAAGACTCAATGTTTGCAGGTGTTTAGACTCCAAAAAAAAAGTGTGTTGTTTGATGTAAAATTGTTTTGCATACACTTGAAGACACAAAATACACAATGTTTTGATGTTTGGTCTTGAATGTTTGATTGTTCAAAATAAGTCAAGCACAATTCTTATGGTTGACCAAGACAATAGTTGTTGATCCCACATGGAGTTTCCCCCGTGGCTACGCTATTCAGAGCAGATATTTAGATGCTTGACCCCACTAGCTCCACCCTCGGTACTCACTTCTCGGAACAACCAAGCATCAGTCCCCATGAAAACTCCCCGTGGTGAACTTTGTATCTCTACTAAGAATTGTATGTGTGTGGGCCGCTGCCAAAGGTCCGGCCTCCTGCCCCAACAACTAGAAGGATTTTGGCTTCTAAAAAAAAATAGGTGCTAGTAAGGGCATCCACTCATGTGGCCATACGTGCGGCACTTTCAACAATGTAAATATAGAAGGCTCCCAGCCGGTAGGGGTTACGCCTTACAAATGATCAAATAAATTTGACCAAACGGGTTTATGTGGAGACATAGTGTCGGTATGAACTAATCAACACACGTTATCCATAGTTTTCACCATGGGATACAGTTGTTTATAGTGGTTCGGAAGAGGTGGGTTTTCCTTGCTACCACTTGGGTCGTTCTCTCCTCACTAGTAGTCCTAATGACCACACGGGGAGACAGACCCTCTAAAGATGAAACAAAAAGAGTCTATTGCTCAAGACACAAAGGACATTGGTTCAATTTTAGAGCACCAATTGAAGTGTTTGATAATCTATGAAAATAAGGTACACAATAAAGATCAAAATAAAATCCTTGTCAAGGTCCTGCAACAAAGATTTGTTAGTAGTTTGGATTGTTTGAAATGATCACCCCTTCTTGCAAGCACACAAGTTAGGTAAATTTTAGATCCAAAAAACTTTGTAAAATAGAGGCCTTCAATAATGCGTTTTGTTGACCAATTCAAAGATCTGATTCATCACCAAAAAAGACCACTTGTAAAATTTCAATAAATTTTCAGAAATTTAAGAAAATCCAAAAAATTTGCTAATTTGCTCTAAAAATTATTTTTTTATAAAAAAATCATAGAAAATTGATATAAAATACAAAATCGATCCAAAAAATCTGAAATTTTTACTGGACAGTCTGATTGTCTTCCAAACCTGCATAAATTTTTTTTTGCAACAAATCCAAGCAGTTTGTGAGATATGAGTTAAATAATGCAAAATCCTAATTTTCAAAGATCCGATTTTTGAGGAATGATTTTGCATCCAATTTAAAATCACAAAGAACAAATCCTATGTATAATTCTGAGAGATTTCCAAAAATGTAAGAAAATCCGAAAAATTCGCTCATTTGCTCGCATATAATTTTTTATGAAAAATCATAAACAATTCATATAAAATGAAAATTTGATCCTAAAAATCTGAAATTTTTACTGAACACTTTTGATAATTTTTCTAACTTGCAAAAAACATTTTATGCCAAAATTTGAAGCTGTTTGTGAGATATGATCAAAATAAGGAAAAACCCTAATTTTTAAAGATCTGATTTTTAGGGAAATATTTTGCATGAAAATTAAAATCACAAAGAACTAATCATGTGTATAAATAAGAAATCTTTCCAAAAATATAAGAAAATTTGAAAAATTTGCTAATTTGCTCTCAAAATTAATTTTTTATGAAAAATCATAAAAAAGTCGTGAAAAATGCAAATGTGCTCCAAAATTTTTGAATTTCATACTAAAATCTCTTAATATTGTCTTCAACCTACAAACAAAATTTTGTGCAAAATTTCCAAGGCATTTGTGAGATATGATCAAATCTCTTCAAGATCTTGATTTTGTGTCCAAAACCCTAGTTGCACAAGGTTATTCTCCAAATTGTTTTACAAAACAGCAATATAGGGTTAGAAAAACCTGCAAAAAACACATATCTAAGAAAAATCCATGTCCCACTGGGTGTGCCAAAATGTATATGGTGAAAATGGAAACAACAATATTGAGAGACTAAATAGATTCAAGCACAAAAGCCCTAGCCTAACAACAACAAAGATCCACCATAACATATGAAGATTACCTAAGACAATGCAAATCAAATGAAATCAAAAAGATTATATGATCACATGTCCAATAGGGTTTGGATCTCCATTCTTCCTATCTCCATTGATCTTGCTTGATATATTTGCTCTCAGATTTTATATGTGCATAAGAGCTCAACAAAGAACGAAAATGTGGTTGCAAGTAGGATCACATATGAAAGTGCAAAGGTGTAGTGTCATCAATTGATCAAGTAGTCAGGTAGTTAGTTAGGGTTGATAATGAAGGAAGCATCCTCTTATATAGAAGACACTATATGAAATGGAGGGATAAGATTGAGAGGTGTAAAAGATAAATGGTCGGCTAGGATTAGAGGGTAGGTAGAGGAAATAAGAAAATAATGAGAGGGTAGGTAGTGTATGAATTAAGAGATGAATGACATGTGTCATAGGTAGAAAAGGTTAATGAATTAATTAAATAAATAAAGATTTATTTAATTAATAGAGGAAACGGGATCAATTAAATAAATAAGATATTTATTTAATTTAAGAAAAGGATAATTTAAATAAATAAATGAATTTATTTAAATGAGAAATAAGGCTAGAAGAAGATAAATGAATTAATTAAATAAATAAAGATTTATTTAATTAATATAAGAATTAGACTAAAATAATTAAATAAATAAAGATATTTATTTAATTAGACTGGACAATTTTAGGTGTCTACACTTGGAATATCATTTTATTCATCAAAACAGAAGCACACAAGATATGACAGCATGCTCTTAAACTATATTCCAAAACTAAAAGTAAACTTACATCATTAGAATATCCAACCTCTAGAAGAGATTATCTGAACCATTATTTATAGAAAGAAAAACTACCAACTAATCCTAACTAACTGGGTGACCAACTCCACAACATAAGGAGGATGCCATTTATTGAAAGCATGAAAAGAGGAAAGGGAAGCTCATGCATGCACTTAGCCAAGTCAAATAGGACTCCCTCAATAGAGATATAACGCAACATGCCCCTAAATAGACTTAACTGATTGTACATGATTAGTTAATAAGGTAGTTGCAACATTAAGTAGAGAAAGCTCCCCTACGTTGGTTACTCCTCGATTCTTCAACAATTGGCTAATTGGTAAGAGTCCTGGTCCTTGTTGCAAGATTCATCATAACACCACTTTATTAGTACAGACCTGCATAACAAGTTAGCACATACAAACAACTGCATTTCCCAAATCATCTTGAAACAACATTCTTTTCAACACATGCACATTTAATAAATAAGTACATAGCATATGCATTAGTATCATGAATGTTTTCAAGGTTAAACTTAATTCCAAAAGGTAATAGTTTCTAAGGAAATAGCATAGTAAATAGTGATATCGTAGCATCAAAGTCTAAAGTATCATCATGAACATCATAATAAATCCTTAGAAAATAGGACTATAAACTTGTCTCATCAGGTAATATATATAATGTGTTGATATGTTTGATGAGAACGTTGTGATGTGGTCTACTTCTCATTCCTTCCCACCACCAAAATGTTTAGCATTGACCTATTTTAGATCTTTATCTTGGTCAACTTGGAAGATTATGTTTTTCTCAGGATAGTATATGTATGTGTATGATCTGGATGAGTTAGTGTGGCATTTTTGTGAATGGCTAATTGTATTGAAGATATGTGAGATTGAAAGAATCCAGTTGTTGTTGTGAAGTGTGTTGTGAATAGTTACTAGAGGCAATTGTGGCAGTATAGACTATGTTTTAGTGGTGGAGTTTTCTTTCTTTCTTTGGTAGTGACCCTTTTTGGACAGTGAGCCTTTTTGGGCAGTGAACCCTTCAATAGTGAGTATTCCTTGAAGTGAGCCATCCTTTGTAAAAATCACCTTAACCAGTTTCACCTTAAGCGATGTTTTTATATTGAGAATTAGCATTCTCCATGGTTTTTCCCTTCTTGGGTTTTCCATGGAAATTCTAGTGTTCTTTGTGTCTGATTTATGCTTTCATGTTTTATCTGTCTTGATTAATTTTGCTAGTTCTTCCAGATCTATGAATAAAGTTTGAAAAAAGATTTTAATTGTCAATTGATCCCCTCCACCCCACTCTCTTAGTTGCCTAGATATTCAATAGATATAGTTTTTATTTTCCACATTAATGTAACTTATTTTTATATGGGTTTCATATTTTCATGTTGTAGTTATCCAATCCTTGTATCTTGCCCTTTGATTAGCTTAGTGGATAGAGATTGATCTTCACAATATTTGATATTGAACTTTGTTTCCCAACTAAGGACCATGAGAATATGTGGCCAAGAAGAAAGTATTCTTGCATCTATAAGATAATTTTCTAATATAACAACTCATTCATAGTCTATAGGAAGGATCTTAAATCCCGACAACTAAATCATTACCAATTTAGCAAATTGAAAGCTTTAAGTAGAAGATGAATATCATTTCTATTGGTGGGCATGAAAAACATAATATTCCTTACCTAATTTTGTAGAATTGGGAATTGAAATCTATAACAAATTCTTTGGCGATATTTTGATGGCAATTGAGTATTGTAATAATAAACATCAATTTCCCTTTCCATTGAGTCTATTCAAGATTACATTTAGAAGTTGATCTCATGAAATCAAATTAGTTTATAATGACTAATACCCATCAAACACTTTTCTTTTGAAGGACACTATAGGAAATCTCAATGCAATATTTTATTTCAAGAAAAAACTAATGGATCATATATTTGCAACATCTTGGAGGTCTTCTATTCTAGTCCTAAAATATTCCTTTGTTATATTTGGTAGGGGTTTTAAGGAGTTGGTAGGAATAGATTCCCAAATGGCTGGATGAATTAGAGGAGTTAGATGATTACCAAAATTCCAATTTATAAAATTGATAGGAATTCTTAATGCTACGATTAGAATGCATATTGGTGGATTATGCTAAATAGGTCTTTTTTATGGTCTAATGACTAGAGGTGGGACAAGAAGATCAAGGAGAATGGTGACATTTGATCTAGTTACAAGTACATTTCTATAAAACAAGATAATATTATATAACATGGACTACATATACTTTTGAGTTATAAAACTTGTTTCAAGTTCCAACAAGCATTCCAACATGGTAAATATTGTAAACTTGGGATACAATTTATGAGATGACTGTTAGCATTATACACTCTAATGAGAATTGAAGGTTTTGTCATTGATGGAAACCTTCCAACCTTATGGATACCTTTAGGCAACCTTGTGGCATTCATCTGGTAAACCACCGGCAGACACAACCACCAGCAGGCACTGGCACCGGCAGACACTTCACCGACAGTGACAACAATGTATACTGACACCCCAGCCAATAGGAACAAACTTTTATTTATTGTATTTAATTGTAAATATCTTTTGTAAAGCCGACATGGCATATTGTAATAGAATCATATATGTATGAGATATTGTAAATTATTTTGTAATGATGGACATGATATGGATATGGTAGAAGTGATGAATGAATATTAAGGCAAATTTTGTATAAGGTTATGGTTATAGTATGAGCTTAAACCGATACTGAACCTGGCATAGAAGATGTGGAATTGTAGCAGTACATTATATTGAATTCTCATAATCCATTTTGTAAGTCAGTGAGACTTCCATTTTGTAGATTGAGTAGTGAGCTCTAGGTAGTTGGCCTTCCTGCATGTGCAGGCACCACATTGTAAGTAATATCCTTTCATTGGCCAGTGAGTGAATATTGTGGGTCATAAATCCCACCAAGGTTTTGTCCACACCGGGTTTCCTTGTTAAACATCTTGTGTTATGGTGTGTTTTCTATGCTATTTTTAGTGTTCATATTTACTGCATTAATTCTTATTTACCGGTACACTATTTTGGAATGCAAAATACTTAATAAGGTCAAATATTCTGTTAACCGGTTAGATACTAATTCAGCCCCCCTCTCAGTATCTTTGGGACTATCATTAATCCTAATAATTGGTATCAGAGCTTGGTCCTCTATTTTTAAAAGTCTAACAGCTTGAGGAAGATTCTGACACCGGTACAGATGGAGAACTTAAGAAAGCAATTAGAAGGAGCTCTTATGGACTATGATGCAAAGAAGTTGAAGAATATCAAACTTGAAGATGATCTGAGAACTGCACAAGAATTTATTCAAGGACTTCAGGAGAATCTTATTATTGCTAGAAATAAGAGAAAATAACTTCATGAGAAGATGCAAAGTGATGATGATGAAAAGGAAACTCTTAATGAGCTTGTAAACAAGATGAGGCAAGAAAATAGTACCATGAGGAATGAAATGCAAGACATGACTATGAGATTTTGTAAAGACATTGAAGACAGAAAGAAGAATGAAGATGACTTGACTAGGAGACTCAATGATGCTGGAAATGAAAATTTAAGACTCAGTCAGGAAAATGATATGTTGAAGACAGATTTGATTCACATGCAACATGATAAAATTGAACTTATTACACAAAAGGACATTCCAGAAAATGAGTTGGCTACTGCAAATCAACATAAATAGATGTTGAACACAGAGTACCACTGAGAGGGGGGTGAATTAGTGGTTCCTAGGTCTATTCTTTTTCTGATCTAACTTAAGAATATCAATTATTTACTTAGTCACATAGACAGTCCAACCGGTAATATAAGAAAGAAGGGCAAAGTGATCATGGACACACAACCAAGTCATAACACCAGATTTATGAGGAAAACCCAATATGGGAAAAACCCCAGTGAGAAAAGTTGTTGAAGTCTACTGCTCCAATCAAACATCACAGTAAAAAATAGTTACAAATTTTAGGGCACCAACCCAAGGAGCACCAATCCTTGCACCAAGCTCCAACTTGGCAATGTATATTGAAATACTATTTGAGTACAATTTAGGCTTCTTACTGCAAATGAATTCTGCAGCTCTTGAATCAATTAACTTTCTGTTATCTTTCTCTCCTCTCACACAATCTCTCAATACACTGTGTCACAGTGGGATGCTACCTACTCTGCCACGCCTTACCGATAAGGCTCAACTGCTCGACTATGAAACTACCGGTAGGATCCTCTGACCGGTCTACTTGCTTGCTCACATTGTAACTTGATCGAAATCCCTTCTCAAGTTTTCTTCTTCCAACTCCTCTCCTCACTAATTTTTTCATTGTAACATCATCTTTTTCAGTCCATTCTACCCTTTTCTTATTGAATAGGATCCCACCAAAAGGCAGATTCAAAATCCGAGCAGTTAGAGTTTCTACACCATCCTTGAGGCAAATTAAATCCAATCAGATATGCAAGATCTGATATCCTTGATGTCCATCTATTCTTCACCATCATTTTTGTGCTTTTTCAAATCCAGGAAACATGATCCTTCATTTTAGATTTGCATTTTACAGATTGCCATTACTGCTCCTATTGTTTCCTTCTCAAGGTGATCTTTCAATCTGATCTTCTATTTTTGATCCAAACGTCAACTACTCCCCTGATCTTCCTCTTACATTCCTTCTTCCTCGAGCCGCAATCAGTTTGATACGATTCCTAGATATGCAGTTCCTTCATTAATGACGAATATCAGTTTCATCAACCCAGAGAGTGAAACTTCACCAACTACACGCTACTTGCCACCTCAGCTTCACATGACATTACTCCAATTAGGACATGACTTTCCAATGTTCAGTCAGTCCGACAAATACATACTAGTAAAACCCTTTTCTAGTAGAGTGTTCTACACCTGTTGACCAGTATAGCATCCTGTACATGTTGTACATCTTAACATTTCTTCATCATTATCCAGGCAACCATCTACCATGCTCAATCTCCACCAGTTGACATCAATGATAACTAAGTGCCAAAATGCCAGCAAGAGAAATTCAAGAAAACTTCAGAAGAACTTGATGATATGCTGAAAAGTCAGAAACCTAATGGAGATACTAATGGACTTGGATTTGAAGTTCGAGAAAGTTCTGGTACTACAAACAATCATGATCACAGTAAACCAATAAGGCAACCTAATGATTACAAATTTAATGGGAAATGCTTTAACTGTAACAAGTATGGTCATAGAGAAAATCAATGTAGATCTAGAAACAATCAGAACATTAATGCACCCACCGGTCAATGTTCCAAATACAACAAAATTGGTCACAATTCTGAAAATTGTAGAATGAATGTATGATGTTATGTTTGTGGAAGGTTTGGGCACTTATCTAATCAATGCAGAACACAAAATGGCATAGGATATGGAAAGGATATGCAGAAGAATAATGTGACTTGTTATGCTTCTAACAAGATTGGACACATTGCAAAATTTTGTAGAAGTAAGACTTCACTGACAAACAATAAAGGACCCAGTTTGAAAGGCAAAGAAAAGGTTGATGAGGTAAAACAAGAATTTTCAAGACAATGGATTAGAAAGAGAGATCAAAATGTTGATGAAATTCATCCTTCACTAGTAGATCAGAGTATTACTCCATCGATAGGAGATTCTTCATCCAACTAAAAACTAACCCTTTGGGGGTATTGCAACAAGTTGAATATCATGCAGTTTACCCTAGGCTAATGGTGAGAAGATGAATTTCTTCTCTATCGGTAGATGTGTTAAGTTTCACTTAACCAACAAGCATTTAATGCGATTGTTGGAAGAAAAGACATTATAAATCATTGGTTTTCCCTCTTTTTCAATTTACCGAGCATTCAAACTTTCAGAGAGGGCGAAATCTGAGCGAAGGCATCCAAGGTGAAGAAGTGAAGCGATTTCTCTCAAGCACTCAACCATTATCAGATAGCTTAAGGTATTTTTTGATGGCTTCCTCCTCTTCTCTAGAATTTATTGCAAACCCTATTGTTGTGGAAGTTGTGAAATGCCCTAGGCCCGTTTTTAAGATTATCCTTGAAATAGCTAAGCAAGATGATTCTATAGGTGCATTTTCAAAAATTCCTAAAGGTGTTGCTTATGCTGAGGACCCTAGAATTTATATTCACTTCAATATTGAGGAATTAGGTTCCAAGGAAGTGTTGAAGATGTTTAAAACTATTATCTGTGATGAAAATGGAAATGTCAAACCCGAACACAAGGTAATTGAAACTTTAGTTTTTGTGGAAATCTTGGACATCCCTAAATTTTCTAAGGAGGTAGTGAGAATCATCCTTAGCAGGGTTCATGGAGAATTTCTTTGGCTAGATTCAGTTTGCAAAATCACTAAGGAAGCAATTAGGGTAGTGATAGGTTTACCCTCCACTGGTAGTAGGCCAGATAAGACTAAGAAGGTACCTAATAACACAGTCATGACCTTAACAGGAGCAACATATGATAGCAGATCCCTAAGAGTAAATGACATCACGGATATAAATGTCAGATTCATAAGCATGATCTTAGGCTACAAGACCACATATGCAAATCGACTTAACTCAGTTTCCAGTCTTTGCATTAAAAGTGCTCATGATATGGTGAATAATGATGAAAAAATAGATGTATGTGAGTGGCTAAAGGATGAATTAATAGACAACCTAAAAAAGATAAAAGGAGATAAGAAAGGAACATTTCATTTTGGCAATATTTTGGTATGTCTTATATTATACTTCACAAAAGAAGTTCCCTGTATTGGAAAGAAAGATTTTGGATATGATATACCGGTAGGCAAACAATTGCTAGAAATCTTCACTGACATGGGCACTGATAAAGAAAACAAAATAAATGAGTATTTTAAAACCTTCCAAGAAAAAATGAAAACCAGGGAGAGACTACCACAATGTGTAGTAGACAAGTACAACAAAGAAATATGTTTTGTGATTAAAAAGGATGAAATATGGATGGAAGCAATTCTTCTTAGAACTGTTTGGGTAACTGAAATGGGGTATGAGGAAGATGTAAATATTATTGAAACTTATGCTAAAGCCCTATTAGAAGAACCTAGAGAACCCACAAAAAAGGTTTTTTGTAATGCGGAAACAATTGAAAGTGGTGTATAGACATTGAAACAAAGAAAAAAAAGAGAAAAGTACATAAGAAGTGCAACAAAGCAAGTAAAGGAAATAAAAGAAAACATCATGAGCATAACTGGAATAAAGGAAAGTGACCTAGAAGGATTACAACAGGAGGCACACATATCACCGGTTGGTACATCATCTGAAAGTGAAATACTTGTTGAGTTTAAGAGAGTTGATAGGAAGAGAAAACCCTCACTGGTACCCTCTCCTTCACCAAAGAAAACAAGGCAAAAGCAACAGGCAGTAAGACCACCGGCAAAGAATTTGACACCAAAGAAGAAACAAAAATAGGTTATACCACCTTTGGATAACTTATTGAGTGAAATCATTCATGACGACAATTTATCAAATGTGATCAAATTGTATAAAACATTCTCTGATTCTGAGAAGGAAAGTATTGAGAACAACATAATTCTACATCTAGACATTTACAATAAAGTGTTAATAGAAGTTGTAGATGATTTGCCTAATGAATTGTACAGAAGGTTAGATGCTAAGAGGATTGCAGTTACGGAGATAGATAAGAAACTCAAGATTGAAAAACTTCTAGCGGTACATCTGGTTAACTTTGTAGAGGAGATTGATGAACTAATTAGTGAAGCTAACATATCAGTTTTTGCAAGCGGTCACCGACATGTAAGCCTAATGGCTGGTAGAGTCAATGAAATTGCAGAGGAAACATCAGACAAGTGGGATATCCTTTTTGTAGAGAAGGAAAAATAGGAAGAGTTGAACAGACCTAAGAAAAATTTCAAGGTTTATCAAAAGGACAGAGACAAAGGAAAAGGTAAAGTTGGTGGATTACCAAACATAAAAGTAACCGACAACCTACCACCACCTTTGGTTACTCCACTGGTACATATTGATGACTTACCGACTACTGAAAATGTTGACACAACACATGAGGACACTAACCCTGAGTCATAAATTTTATTCACCATGAACATTGATACTCAGGAAGTGAACATTGTAGTGGACAAGGATAGCACTGAGGTGAAAAATAATATTGCTAACACTGAAAAACATTGCAGAGCAACCGACAGAAAACATTGAGGTTGGAATACAAGCAGAGCAAATAGAGAAAATAGTGCATACAAAGCAACCTTTAGACAATGAAACAAATACTAGTAGTGTAGATGCTGGCACGGGGAAACCGACAGAGACAGAGACACTGGCAGTGGATAACATAGAGAAACCAATAGAGGCACAGGTACATGTTGAGATAGCAAAACTGATAATCACTGAGAAGCCCAAACCATTGCTACTTGAAATGCAAACTCAAACTAATCCACCAGAGGTTGATTCAAGCAAATTGGTTGCTAGTACTGTAAGCACTGAGATAGTAAAGGTAGTTGGTCAGTCATCAGGCACTTCACTGAGAGAATTTAGACCTACAAATGTGATAGAGGTACTTCTGGACTCAATAAAAAAGATAACAGATTGTAATGCATTGGCCTATAAGGCAACTAATGAAACTATTCCTATTCTTAAGATGATTGCACCAAAATGCACTATAGATAATGTAAAGGATTCTTTAAGTCAGTTAGACACATTGTCTAAATTCATTGCTGGAAATATTTTAACAGTTGACCAAATAAATGAGGAAACATTCAAAGAGAAAATGGAAAAGGAAAAAGAAAAATTCTTTGGGGAAACAATAAAGAAGTGCACGGAACACATTAACACACTTTTACCGGCACTGAATAAAACAATTCTGGAGTACAAGGAATTTTACAGGGACACATGCAAGCCACATCTATTAACACAGGATATTGAAAAGAAAATAAGCAAAGTACAAAAAGAGATAGATGATATAGTTGATAATATCATTGGTTCATCTGAGCCTATATCAGTTATTGAGCAAGAGATAGTAGGACTTGAGGAAAAGATGGAGAAATTAGAGAAAGAGAAAGAAAGGATCAAGGCAAATGCTAGAGAGCTTAAGCACAAACTTAGTCCTAAATTAGACAACCTTATTTCTTTGAGGCATTAATTCAAGGGCAAAAGTCACCGGAGGAGCATATGCATCATCTCATTGGTACAATACAAAGATTTGAGGCAACCATGAAGGACAACAACATATTTTATATTGTAACCAACCAGTTACAAACTTCAAGGTGAAATTCTGCACTCATTTGACAATTTTTGACAACCTTTGTGATTAATGTCAAAGGGGGAGTTAGTGGATAGAGAAAAATGGATAATCAGAGGAGATCATCTACTTAGGGGGAGCACACATTTTAGGTAAAATATTGGACTTTATTTTTGGAATAGATTTTGGTATTTTTCTCATGAGTGTTACCATCAATGCCAAAGGGGGAGATTGTTGGCATTATACACTCTAATGAGAATTGAAGGTGTTGTCATTGATGGCAACCTTGCAACCTTGTGGATACCTTCAAGAAACCTTGTGGCATTCATTTGGTAAACCACCGACAGACACAACCATTGGTAGGCACAACCACCGGTAGGCACAACCACTGGCAAGCATCGGCACTAGTAGACACTTCACTGGCAGCGACAACAATGTAGACTAGCACCCCAGTCGACAAGAAATTTTTTTTGTTTATTGTATTTGATTGTAAATATCTTTTGTAAAGCCGACATGGTATATTGTAAGAAACTCATATATGTATGAGATCTTGTAAATCATTTTATAATGATGGACATGATATGGATATGGTAGAAGTGATGAGCGAATATTAAGGTAGATTTTGTATAAGGTTATGGTTATAGTATGAGCTTAAACCGGTGCTGAACTTGGCATAGAAGATGCTAAATTGTAGCTGTACATTATATTGGATTCTCATAATCCATTTTGTAAGTCAGTGAGACTTCCATATTGTAGAATGAGTAGTGAGCTCTAGGCAGTTGACCTTCCTACATGTGCAGGCACCACATTGTAAGTAATATCTATTCATTGGCCAGTGAGTGAATATTGTGGGTCACAAATCCCATCGAGGTTTTTCCCACACCAGGTTTCCTCATTTAACATCTTGTGTTATGGTGTGTTTTCTATGTTGTCTTTATTGTTCCTATTTACTGCATTAATTCTTATTTACCGGTACATTGTTTTGGAATGCAAAATACTTAATAAGGTCAAATATTTTGTTAACCGGTTAGATACTGATTCAACCCCCCCCCCCCCCTCAAAGTATCTTTGGGACTATCATTAATCCTAACAATGACCTTATTCATATAATCTTTCATGAATTTGAATTAAGCATTAAAGGAAAAGGGAAAGAGAATACTTAAAAGAAAATTCTAAACTATCAAGTTAAGTGTTAAATAAGATATTGAATTCCACCATTCAAAAACTTGCAAATGATTTGTATCATTTGAAGAAAAATTATAGATAGGCACAAAATGATGAGAAAATTTATATATATTAGATTCTACTACACAAAAAATGAAATCCTAGACTTGGAGAATCTTCCTTTGCTTAATTAATTAAATACAATAAAATGAAATCTCCTACCATAAAGGCTTGAGTATCAAAGGAGTCTTTTTTTTCCCATATTTTCCCAAAAAAACCCTTTAATGAACATTACATAGATATTTATATTATTCCACATGAGCACGGATAATTTTAATATTTCAAACTACATTCTATCAATTCATATGATTGAGATTAAAGTGACCCTTTGAATATAATTTTTTGATGAAATACTGCATTCATAACCTTCTTTATTGTCTCTTTACTTGAACTGTTAAATAAATCCCATTTGAATCATATTGAATGAAACCAATGAGTCCCTTTTACTTGTACTATATTTTTTCTTAACCAAACATACCATACTCTCCAAAGAAAGAATAAAAACCAAGTCAAATATAATTTAGATAGAGATGTTACTTGTTTAGTATATTAACATAAGATTTTGTGTGTTTTGGATCTAATTTGAATGTCTTTAAATGTTCTAAATGTTCTAGAAAGGTTCAAATAGTTTAATTTTATGCTTTACCTAATTTCTTTCTTAGCTTCAATTATAAATACATTCGTTAGCTAAGTTTGCCTTAGTATCTAATTTTTTTAGTTTCCTTGAATTCTATTAAAGTGTTGATTCCTTACATAGATTTTAGTAAGCCTTTTGAAATTTAGAGGTACCTTTATTTGTATTACATATAAACGAAAAGATATTAGTAGTTGCTTGTGAGTACCCATTCTAAGTTAGAGTTTCTTAAATTCTTTGTGTCATGCCATGAATCCAAGCCTAAATGTGTTATCCTACACTACTTTTTTCATGTTACTTGTATTTTATTGTCCTCCTCCATAGGGAATTCTTAAAATCAACACGAACGGGTCTTTTCGGGGAAACCCATGTCCTGTCGGTATTGGTGGAGTTGGTAGAGATAGTTTGGGGAATGTTCAATTTATTTTTTCTATTTATAAAGGTCATCATCCCAACAATTTGATGGAGGTTGTTGCTATTTTGTACACTATGGAACGTGCTTGTGCTCTTGGGTGGAGCAGGCTCATTTTTGAATCACAGTTGGTAGTTCATCTATGGACTCGACAATATTTAGAGGTTGTTAGTTGGCAGTTAGTCTTGGTTGTTAATCAGATTCTTAATTTGTGTGCTTCTTTGGATTCTATTACTTTCACTCATATCCCTAGAGAGTGGAATGGAGTTGCGGATTATCTTGCCAAATGGGCTTCAGATCAAATGCAAAACTGGAATATTGTGGATAAGGGTCAATTACCTTTGGGTTTGTCTCAATAGCTAGATCAGTTAGTGGATCTTGATAGGGCTGTTTAATGCCTCTGCTTTGTATTTCTTCTTGTTTGAATAAATTTTAACCCCTCTTTTATTAAAAAAAAAGACTTGTAATGCATTGATGTATAACAGATTGATGAATCATTACTTCATTCGATACCCCACAAATAATTATATTTTTCTTTTACCATGATGTCCTACACTTCATTGAATCATTATTTCATTGTACACCCCACAAGCCCACAAATAGTTATATTTTTCTTTTAACATGATGTCCTACACTTAATTTTAAATTGATTCATAATTTTTCAGATGTAGATAGATGTCTTTATACATTAAATTGTATGTCAAACCTTTGTATATAAACAATTTAAATGTAGAAAAAAATCTAATTTGACACACCACTAAATTTTTGACAAAGGCATCTATTCCCTTCTAAACCTTAGAAAAGAAATTAGAATAAATCTTAACCGTAAACTAGATTTAAATCATTTCCACATCTAAAAAGACTTTAAGAATAATCAATTTTTTGAGAATGTAATTTTCACTACATCTCCCATGTCTAGCAAATTATTGAGCTTCATAGATTACTACCACATATTCAGATTTTCTCATGATGAAGTCTATAACCCTCTAAATTATACTCGACTTCTAAAGGTTGAGATTTATTGAAGGATATTTATAAGTGTCATGCGGCATATAATTTTTAGTCAAAAGCTTAAGTGTAATCTAAAAGTTTGAATAATAATTTAATCTATTTTAATTAGGTTTTGGTTATTCAGTAATCTTTTTTTTTTGTTGAAAAAGGTGGCAGTGCCACTTAATATATTTTAATATATAAAGTTGATTCAAAGAGCTCCTGGAGAAAAGAACCAGTAAGAAAAACTTCGATCCTTTCTCTACAATAAATAGAAAGGTCATGAGATTTAAATCTCAAATATGTCAAAAAATACAATATCTTATGGTGTCCAAAATACCGAGTCCCATAAAACATCCCCTAGTATCGAATGCTTTCTGGAATATATTGAACAAGATGCAGTACGAACCAAAACATCACGAGAGTTGTACACATTTCCATAGCAGTCCACAATCTATCTCACTTATGCATTTATCCAACTTACAATCCAGCATGCTTCTCAAATCGACATCCCTTCACAATATACAGATACAACAAAACCATAGGACCCTGCACTTATAATACCACACATACCAATTTATATCATTATGAAAAAGACCACTGCATAGCTATATGTAATATTATCATGTACCCATATCCTCCAAAATTTTCCCCTTAAGAATTGGATAAGAATCGAAATCACAATTCAGACCCATCATATTAGGTTCCTCCTTGGAACTTCCCATATTTGCCAAATGATCTGCAGCCCGATTCCCTTCTCTATACACATGTGAAATGGTGAAGTTTGTAAATGTATCAATTAGTGTCCATTCTTGTTCAAGTAAATATCTTATCTGCCAATTATCAATATTTCTCTTTATGCAAGCGTTGATAATAATAGCTGAATTGCCTTGAATGTGAATATATGAGATGTTCAGTTTTTTTACTAGTAGAATACCTTCAAGTAAAGCATATGCCTCTACAAAGTTGTTAGTACCCGGTGGAATAAAACCAGATTTCAAAGCAAAAACACATCCTGTGTGATCCCTTATGCATACTCCTATCCCTGCATCATTGGGGTTCCCTTTAGAGGAGCCATCAAAATTTAATTTGAAATGCATTGAATCCGGAGGACACCATTTCACTTTATTTCTATCAATTTTACTAGTTCTCACTCTCGAAAGACAAGGTGATACAGGAATAGAGATGCCCTTCCAGCAATTAATAACTTGACCATCCCAAGAAGTAAATTCTCTATTTGAATTGAACTGATTTGAAACATAAGCATTAACTAGTTCTGATACTGATTTTTCAATATAATTGAAAACATCAAAAAGAGGAGATGTTTGCTTTCTAAAAGTACACTTATTTCTTTCCCACCAAAGAGACCATACTACTATGGATGGGATCACTTTCCAAATAGATGCAAAAAGAGAGGATGAGTATAAGACTGGCCATGGCTAGAACAAATCCCATACATTATCTGGAAGAGGGGTGCTAAAGGAAAGCTTATCAAGCACAAACATCCAACAATAGTGAGCAAAATCACATTGAAGGAGGAGATGATCTAACATTTCACTGTGTTCACCATAAAGTACACAAGCAAATGCATGTGTAATATTTAATTTAACAAGTCTCTCACTGGTGAGTATTGTCTTATGTAGAGAAAGCCAAGCAAACATCCTTGCCTTGGGAAGAACACTATTATTCCAATAGAAATTGTAGGTTCTTTGTGAATAGGATTGAACAGACATTTGATGAACTACCTTATACCCTTCCTTGATAGAGTACTTTCCATTCTTCACAGGGCACCCTATCAATTTGTCCAAACCATTAGAGATAATAATAATGCGGTTCTTGAGAATCGGAGAAAATTTTACCTTTTGACCTGGGGAGATTTGGAGTAGAGCTGGCTTCTTCCAAATGACACGATTTGAAGGCTTCTCAAGATCATCTATGTAATCATAAAGGTGAGAACCCCAATGAGTAGTAAATAGAGGGATTACATCTACTAGGGACTCCTCAAGAGTAAGAGGGGGGAGACCATTCTATGAATCATGCCAAAATTTGACTTCATTGCCACTACATACTTGCCATGATAAGTATATAGTAATCACATTCCTAGAGTCCATCACGAAGTTCCAAACTGCAGACCCTGATGGAGGATCAAGGATAGTAAATATATGCGAAGGGGTAGGAGTATCTAAATACTTTTTTAGCATAATTTGACACCACAAAGCACGTGTTTTTTTATACATATTCCAAACTAGCTTTCCCCCAAAGGCCTTATTCCTTTTTGAAAGATCATGCAGACCCACCCCACCCATAGATTTTCTTGGTGTCATTTTGTCGAGAGACACAAGCATGATCTTTTTATCTTCTGAAAGATTACCTTTCCAAATAAAATTTCGAATAATTTTTTCGTTATGAGAGACAATAGATTTTGGGGCTTGAAGGACTAAAATCTAGTAGTTTGGAATTGTATCCAGAACAATTTTGACAAGAAGGATTCTGTTTGATAGAGATAACCATCTAGCTTTCCACAAAAATTTTTTTCTTTGTAATCTGTCAATCACAAAATTCCAAAAAGAAGGTTTCCCTACTCCCATAAAGAAAGGGATACCCAAGTACGATGATGGAAGAGAATCCACTGGAAAGCCCAATGTCTAGATAATGCTGTTATTTAGTAATCTTACTAATATTTCAACTGGGAATAAATGATTGTCTAAGATATTTTAAGAGTTAAACAGATAAATTTGTTTGTAATTGTAGACATATAAATCTGACCACTTTCCTAAATAAATATTTAATATTTATTTTAAACTCATTCATCTTATTAATTAAATTCTATTTAATTAATTTCTTCATTTTCATCTATTTGATTAAATGAATTACTCAACTTATTTAATTAAATTCATCTAACCTTTTCTAGCCTTTAATTAAATAAATCACTTTATTCAATTAAATCCCCTTTCTCTCTTTTTAATTAAATTTACATTTAATTAAATTAATCCTTGCAAATAAATAAATCTAATTTATTTATTAAATCCCCTAGTTGTATTTATGCAAGTTGCATCTATTTTGTTGAAATAAAGTAATTTTATTTTAATTAAAATCCTCCTCCATCCACTTGCATTTTCCTACATCTCCCACTTGTCTCCTAAACCCCTTCTAATTCTTCTAATCACTTCCAATTTAGCCTAATTCATCTCCTAATTATTGTCACATTCCTAAGCAAAGAGAAGTCACTTCTCAATGTTAGGACCTGGAGGCAACATGGGGCGGGGGGGGGGGGGGGGGGGGTGAATCAGTTGTCTATTATTTCAACCCAAATATAACTTAACCAAACTTAATGCATAATACCGGTAAACCAAACTTAATGCATAATACCGGTAAACCAAACTTAATGTCGGTTGATAGTTTAATAGTTAATAATAATACCGGTAAAGTTTAATGCATGAAACAAAAAGATAAATAACATCCACAACATATAACATAGATATTTGTACATGGAAAAACCTGTAAGGGGAAAAACCATGGTGGGAAACGTTACCCACATTTAGATGATACTACTGCAGATAGTATGTGTGTACAAATGGGGTCTGCACATGCATAAAGGCCAACTGCCTAGAGCTCACTTCTCAATCACAAAATGAGAGTCACACTTACTACAATTGGATGGTTAAATCCAATGATAATGTACTGCTCAAAATAGCATCTTCATATGCTGGATTCAGTACCAGTGAAGATTTGATTGTCTTCTCCAAACCTTCCTTGAATCTTCAAATGATGTTTGCACATATAGCTCTGCTGATATTGGCATATATCTTATTACAATCCTTTTCCACACCTTCTACGTAATCTCATAAATGAGATCTTACATATGTATCAAAACCTAAGACCAAATGTGTAGGTCAGCTCACTAAGAATATTACAATTAAATTAATTACAAATGAATCAATATGCGATGCATCATGTCGGCTCAATGCATTTACAATAATAACCAATCAATAAGTCATCTCCATAATGTGTCATACTGATCTGGGATAGATAATGCTTGCCGGTCCATAACCAAGACCTATTCACCGATAACAACAAATATGCAAACTCAATTGGGCCAATAACCAAATCACCAAAACCAAGAGTCCAAACCATTTCTTCGACATAACCAAGTAATCTCCAGATGATAACAGATCATCCTCAGTGCCGATGAACGATATAACCTGCCGGTGAACCAAATATCGATGACTGTGCATAAGTAACTGAACATGCCAATGAACATAACCAAAGATCTCCAGTACCGATAAGTGTTGACAGGTGTTGACATCAATGACAAAACCAATGCAACACATCCATAATAACAACACTTAAAGGCTCCAAAGTCTTTGAAATACATTAAAGGCTTTATGTCTTCAACAAGTTAACCCTCAAAGTCTTCCTAACCATTAATGGTTAACTCAACCTTCTTGCATGATTAGAGATTTTCTCTCTAACTTAACCCTCATCTAACCCAAAGGTCTCATCAAGCATTCATGACTTTAACCTTGGTTATCCCTTTAACCCTTGCACAAGAGTTTACCCTTTGGGTAAAAGCTTTATCCATTGGATAACCCTAACCTAACCTTAACCCTTACCTCCTAGGGTAACCTTCATGTCTTCTCAAGCATTTAATTCTTCTTACATCTCCTCTCAAGCAACCTCTTGTTGACAATTGTCACCATTTCATTGGTGAGAATTGTAAACATGGAATGATTAACTTTCAATCCAAACCCTTGTTAAGGTTATTCAATCTTGACCATCCATTGCCCTATTTTTCCTATAGATAGAGCTCTCATTCCTCATTTTCATAATCCCCAAGTTTTCATGCATCTACATTATAGCCTAAATTACTAAACATTTAGCCTCTCTTTGTTAAATTATCATAATAGCATTTAGAAGCATTTAAATATATCATAGAATATTCTTGCTAGGATAATATATCATTTGCTAGGATAATTTGCTAACCTTTTATCATATCATAATCTTTATGCTAGCTTAATCATCATAGTTTCAATATCATATATCTTAAAATGCATTCATGCATATAAATCAAACATCACTCGTTCTTGCAGTTGTCATTCCTAAGTCACTTTGTTTGGTCATTTGAGAGAAAAACATTAACTTTAGGGATCCTGTGAGATAGAGAACAATGAGACACCCCTTGGGAAGTTGAATTGATTGAATCAGTTCATATACTTTCACCAAGAGTCTCATTGGTGTGTGGGTATTCTGGATTTGAGTTATTCATTTTCGTCACCATATTTCCTCGCATACATTTTTGGCGCCCACTGTGGGGCTCATCCCCATAAATAACATCATTTTTTATGTAGGAAAATGATTAGAAGCACACTGGAATACCCTTTTAGCCCGTTTGAAGTATACTTTAGTGTATTTGTCAAAAATGATAGCACCTTCATCACACTATTTAGCACATAGGAGCCTCCTTGTAGAAATTTTGAGCTTACTTTTAGTGCATAACACTTTATGTTTCTTTCTTGCGCATCAAGGTATCAGCATAGTGCATTAGGAAATCAGTGTAGTGTGTAGGAGTCATACTTTAGCACTTCTTGTACCTTTGTGTAGCGCATATGTGCAAAAGTTCAACGCATGACTCTGGCAGAAAGAAGGGATAATTTGAAAGAGAGTTAGAAAATTAGGCTTGTATAAGCTCACCTAAGGTCTTAATTTTTCACTAACTTTCTTTTATTGCAGGTTACTAATCATTTCTTGCAAATGAGATGAGTTAGATTTAGGCATTTGATTGTTTTTATTCCTATCTTTTTCAAGTTGGTTTAAGAGAATTCATTTCTCATTGGTTAAAAAGAACATCATCATTTCTTTAGTGCTTAAAACAAGACCTCACTTTTATTTTTGCAAAAGGTTAAAAAGAACTACAAACACACCTTTAATTTGCAAAGTTAAAAAGGATCTCACTTTCTTTTTGGCACAAAGTTAAAAAGAACCTCATCATTTCTTTAGTGCTTAAAACAAGACCTCACTTTTATTTTTGCAAAAGGTTTAAAAGAACTACAAACAAATCTTTATTTTGCAAAGGTAAAAATGATCTCACTTTCTTTTTGGTGCAAAGTTAAAAATAACCTCATTATTTCTTTAGTGCTTAAAACAAGACCTTACTTTTTTAATTTTTGCAAAAGGTTAAAAAGAACTACAAACAAACCTTTATTTTTGCAAAGTTAAAAAGGATATCACTTTCATTTTGGTACAAAATAAAAAGAACTTCATTGACGATTGGTTGCACGATTTTCATTTTGTGAACCAAATACACAATTTATTTTGTTGACTAGGTTTATTTTCCAAAGCTTTTGAAACACACATTTTTGCTATGAAACGCTAAAAAGAACACCATGCTTGTTGGAGAAACATCTTCGAATAGATCTTAGCAAATCATTACCTTGAAGGTAAAAATAATATTGTTTGCCCTGTCTCAAAAGTGGAAGGTATATGCTCTCCCCTTAATTGGTTGACCCAAAATCCAAACCACTCTTATGCTTTCTTTTAGTTCAAGAAATTAAATCCTTTAGAAGGTCTGCTCCCCCGATTTTCTCTTAGGGCGCCATTAATGACCAATGAGAGGGGAACTACCTAAGTGGGAAACAACTTTATCGCCAAGTGTTCCAACCCACTATAATCAAATGTGGAGGCTGATGAAATTCCCCTTCAATGGTTTTTCTTAGTGATTAGTCTTCCCCCAATATTTTTAAGATATGTAAAGCCTTTGTTCTAAAGGTTGGGAAGCCTCCCGAGGGAGTTTATCACTGAAGACCGAGCAGAAACCTGATTACAAACCTTAGCATTAGAAATTTTGAACCGAGTCAGTCACCAAACATTGACAATATCATAGTGCAAGGGTGGGGAAGAATTCGCCCCCAAGATCATTCACCATATATCTCCCAAGATGACTACTCAACTGTGAAGCAATTCACTTTGGGTTAATTTCTAGAAAAAGACAAAAAAAATGGGCGCCCCCTAGGGGGTGACAAGGCTGTTTGAGCTGATGGAGTATCGAGACTATTGGGCTATGATATTGTTGATGATCTTTGAATAAAGAGTCTGATTCATCTGTCTTTTTGTAATCCAAACCAGTGAAAACATCAGGGATTTGAAAACATCCTCAAAAGAACATACACTACTTGTTTAGCATAAACAAAATTGTTATCTCTTGTATGTGTCATGTTTTCAAGTCATTTTCACAAAATCATCCATCAAATCACAAGTGTTATTTTTCAACATCACAACAAAAGCATCAAAGAAAGAAATTAGGACAGTTAGCACATAGGAGCAACATCCTAGCATGTCACAAACATTCAATAGCGTATTTGCACTAAAACTTAGCGGTTTCATCACTCAACCTAGTGCATAATCAGTATCACACTGGTAAAATTTTAGGTAGCGCTTATCAACATCATTATAGAACATTCAAGCATCAACCTAGCACATTCAAGACATATTATAGTGCTTTTTTATAAAACATTAGTGCATAACTAGGACATATTAGCGCATAACCCATCCAGCCAATTCATTATCAAACAGTTTGAAGTAGCATGTAGGGAAGCCAAGATAGCACATAGTGAACATTCTGTAGCGTTTCAAGAACTATCTTTAGTGCATCGAGTCTCTATCTTAACACATGATCAATATTAAGAAAAAGAAGAGAGCAAATCAATCCCTTTGGGAAATTTTTATCAATAGTTTCAAATACCCTTTCGGGTCCTTTAGGAAATCCAACAACAAAACTTCAAATCCGATAATTAGTGAAAAAATTTCCAAATCCAACAAGGAACTCTTAGAACGAGTTTTCAAATCTTTAACTAGTTCGAGATCAGACTTCATCCAACAAAATTAAGGAGTACTAGAACAATGATCAAAGTTTCACCATCCAGTGGATCCTATCAAAACAAATACCTAGTTTGGTCCTTAAGTTGTCAAATCAAGTTTCCATATCGGGAGACTTTATCCATATCATTTGACACACTTTGTCATTAAGGTGAATCAAACTAAACCTCTACTTGATAAAGTAAACTTGAGTTTTCAAATAAAGTATTCGACATCAAACATCAACATCAACCTTTGATCATTCGTTTATGACCACTCCTCATATTTTGAGAAGAAAAAGTCTTCATCAAAAGACTAAGTTGAAGAAGAGACAACCTAGTTCTAAGACACTTGTTAAAAGGAATAAATTTCTCTATATCAATCATTGACTCTTTGCATCACATTGCACATTCTTGCGTCATATATGATTGTATATTGAAGGAAAAACAAACGAATTTGACAAAGAGCCTCTGAGAAGTAGGGCTTACATTCAAAAAGAGGCATTCAACCAATTCCTAAATTGTGGAGGAATGATTAACCCTGATTTGTTCCCAAAGTTCCTTATCACTTATAACGAAGCTCTACTTGAGCCACCAACTCCACCAAGAACTCCAATAGAAGAAGAAGAATTCATCACTGTAGAAATATATTAATGCCCATTGTCACTCAATCTCAGAGAAACAAACATGAGCAATCATGACTAGAATCGAGTATGGTTCATATCCTGTCTAATCCTTTTGATGAGTATGCAAATATGGAAGAAATAGAGATCACCGAAGAACTTCTCCAAGAATGTCAAGAAAACGCAGCTTTCCAAAAACTCATGGAAAGACTTATAGAAGTAGACAAGGAAAAATATCTACTCATGCTGACTATCAAAGGAGTCAATATCCCTAAATATTTTGATACAAAAACTTAAGGAACATAGATGAGATAATTTTAAGAACAAGGTCAAGAAATTATGCCTATCAAGAACAATGAAGAGAAGAAGAGACACATGATCAAGAAAACATATGCAACCAAGATCACACCCATGAACAAGATCATGCCCACAATTAGGAAAATCTTAATGAATGAGAGGAAGCTCCCCCTTAGAGGAAAAATGTGCCCATGGTTGCTCTTGCACAACAACTCCAAACACTGCAAAGACAAATGCAAGGCATGCAACAAAAAACTACAGTACGATACTCCTTGGATGAAATCGGTCCTTAGCCTTTTGATAGGAGATTGAACATGGTACCTTTTCCCCAAATTTAGATATACCAAAGTATGAAAAATACGATGGTAAAAGTGATCCTCATGATCACGTTCAGGAATTTTGTACCATGAGCCTAGAGTTTGCTCACGATGACACTTAATGATATTATTCCCAACAAGTTTTGGAGGGCAAAAAATGGAGTGATTGTCTAAACTTACACCCCCCATCAGATCATTTGATGAGTTGGTAAAAAAATCCATAACACAATACTCCTATAACATTCAACACACGATCACCATGCTAGATGTGTGTAACACAAAACAAAAGAGCAATGAAACATTCATGGTGTTTTTGCAATGGTAGAGACTCATGGTTTCAAGATATCCTCGAGACGTGCCTGAAAAGGAAAAGATGGAAATCTTCATAGATAATCTAAATAGTGATATGAGTTATCAAATCAAACTCCATTGCATACCATCTTTTGCCAAATTTATAGAAAATGGAATCCAAGTAGAGGAAGCTTGCATCAAGAAAGGAACATTGAAGTTCTTTAAGGAAGGTGTTAATTCGTCAAATACTAACACCTTTAACAATCAAAATAATAACAATACTTTGGACAAATCTAAATTTTTTACAAGGACCAAAAACATTGTTAATGATGGGGTAGTTGATGCCAACAATGTGAAGTCTAAATAATGAGTGTTGACTTTATCAGGCAACCCACCATCCCATAATGATAAAAAAAGTGCTAATCAAGGCACTAATACTTATCCGTGAAATACCAATCATGGAGCTTCAACATCAAACACCAACAAAAATCATCAAGGAAACACCACTAACCAAGGCAGCAACACTAACCAAGGCAACAACATTAACTAAGGGAACAAAACAAACTAGAGAGGCAACACCAATACTTTCCCATATCGACGCATCTACACGCCATTAGGACAAACCTTTGAATCAATGTTTTGAGAACTCTTAGCGAATAAGATCATCACATTGCCAGCCACAAACAACTTTGAACCCCAGGTGAAACCACCTTGGTGGAATGACTCACATTATGGTGATTTTCATCGAAACAAATGACATAACACAAATGATTGCATTGTTAGGCCCAATATGAAAAGCTAATGTACTGAGAGGGGAGGGGTGAATCAGTACTCCAAAACTTTTCTTGAATAATAACTTTACTGTTATGCATAAACTAAATAGTGCAGTAACGTAAAATAAAACTAAAATAAATAGATAACAATCATACATGATTCACTCCATAACACATATATTTTGGTTATGCAGAAACTCTTGGTTAGAGAGAAAAACTGCGATGGGGATGGCACCCACAACTTCACTACTGCAATAATAAAGAGTGCTCAGTTAGAGCTACATGTTTAGCTATTTGTGATAGCTTACCATATTAGGAGTATCAAGATTTTTTAGATCTACCTTGCTAAAGGAATTTACAACACTTAATCTAAATGTCGCACCTCGTTAGAGGCTTTACAATTTATAGACTTGATTAGAGTCTCTTACCCTGTTAAAGGTTTCTCTTTCAAATTCACAACATTACAATAAAATCATTACAAATATTTGCAACTTTACATCTGAAATGTTTTAGCAGATTCTATGTGCTTAGAATAAGATTACCTTGCTTATAGCATACCTCAATAACCCATATAGTAACTCGGTAAACCCTTCTGTTTACTCTGTTCTTCGACTGTTCTCTGAAAACCTTCTTGGTGACCTCTGTGTCTCCATAACAGTCTTCTTACACTCATACATACACCCTTAACTCATGTTGTATAAATAGATCTCTTAAGACGGTGATCCAATTCATTTCTTCGATCTTACAAACATGATTTATAACCATGTAAAATATTTCATTGGTTAGATGACCTCAAAATCATACACAATCTTCTAGTGCAATTTCCAATGTGATAATGGTTAGATGTGCCTCGATCTTGTAACACATTTTCATATGCATGTCTAGGTTCAATGAATCTGGTAACACATTTTACTCGGTGTATATCAACTTGGTGTGTCATCTTTGCTGCTCGGTAGACATGAAAAGATACTTGGTAGACAACTCAATGTATACTGCGTTCTGTGACTGCTTTCTTCTATAACTGACTAGACTGTGCATACCAACTAAATATTTCGGTAATAGTAACCGACTAGAGTATATAGTATAACTTTGACATAAAACTAATGGCAATCTGATAAGTAGTAATAATCTCCCCTTTTGACATTAGTTGAGATGTTTGACAAAAACTACTTTCAAAGTTATGACTCAAAAATCTATATACTTTGCAAAATGACTATACTTGACAGTATATACAATAGTCAATGAAATAGTATATTCAGATATACTCCCCTTTGAGTTATATTGTACATAACTCTGATTTTGCATGCTCGGTTCTGTTCTTGTGTGCTTTGCTTACTGTCCTGTATTCTGCTTTTGGATACTCTGCTTATTTTGCTCGGTATACTCCCCTTGTTTACTATACTCTGAATACTATATCATTCTCTCAATACTGTATGAAAACTATATCACTCCCCAAATATATTGTATCACTCCCCCTTTTTGACAAACATCAAAAACTTAATTTCCATCCGGGGGCGGTAACTAGTCAAAAATGGATTTGTACTTGTTCTGGGCATTAGTGAGAGTGACAGAGAGTGCATCCTTTACATTGTCCATTAAAGAATTTTGCACTTGAATATCAGTCAATAGTGATATTAAGCCATCAAGAGTGCTTCCCTCTTGTGTAGTAGACAAGTATGTGGCTCGGTTGATCTGTTCATGGATGGATGAAAGATGAGGAAGGAATAATGTCTGAAGTGTCATTATGTCCATCTTGATCTTGTGTTCTTCATTTCTTAAGTCCAATTGTTGAGCCATGAGCTATTGTAACCTTGTATAAAAATTCTGAATTGAATTTGGCTCTATGGTCAACTTGCTTGAGAGATCGGTGATCTCTTTCTCAATTGTCTCTATTTTATTCTTAATGTCTTTAATGAATAAATAAAATGTGCAGAGTTTCTGAAATAAATAATGAATGTGCTTGAGTTGAGGAGTCAACTCAACAATAAATTTGACAAGTTTGACTTTGCCAATGGCTAGAGCTTTCTGTACCTCTTCTATCATTTTTGCAATGAGCTCCTTGTCTTTTAGCTTGCTCAAATACTCAGATGCATCAACTCCACATGTTTCTTTTTGATTAAGGAGTTCATCCAGTTGAATATGGATGGCTGCATTGGTTGACACTGTAGCAGTAGGTAGCATATATGATAGTAGTGTCTTCACCTTCTGAAGTAATTTATTCTTCTTTTGTATGGCTATCTGTTTTTCTTGTTCGGCCTTTGCTTTGCATAGTTCACCAAAATCAATGAGTGTTTGCCCCTTTAATTTTAATATATCCACATTGGGCAACACAATTGGTTTAGACAAATCTACATTGAAACTATGCTTTTTCACTTTCTTTTCTTTACCTTTGGTCGGTTGGACCAAGATAACAGCTTGGGAGGCTTGCTGACTGTCGGTAGGTTGCTCGGTAGAGGCAACACTTTGGTCGGTTCCTGTAGCCTCTGTGGTGTCTTTTGATGTCTCGGTACTAGGTGTCTCAGCTGCAACATTTTCAGTGCTCAAAGGTGCTTGTGAGGTCTGTTCTGGAGTAGTATATTCTCCTGCTGTAGACTTGTGACCTTCGGTGCCTTGTGTTGTATCCTGAGGAGTTTCAGTAGAGACAGGTTGATTAACCGAGGGATAAGGCTGAACTTGTTCTAAAATGAATTCACTAGATACAAGTTTTGTATATGTAGTGCCTTCTATCATTTCCTTCTCTGGTTCCTTTGTATCCATGACATCTTCATCTATCAGCAGGGTCTTGTTCGGTAGCATTAGGACCTTGCTCGGTGACATCAAGATCGTGCTCGATGACATCAATGATTTCAACCATAGTTTGTTCATCGACATCCTTGATTTTGAAGATTTCCTACCACTTTGCTTTTGTCTCATTTTCTACGTCAATATATAGCCCATTCATCAGTTTTAAGGCTCTTTGTTTGATAAGAAACTTTGAATTGTAGGTTGTTAGATGTTCCTTTATTTCAGCTATTGACATATCAGGAAAGAGATGGACTAGACTTCTTTCTCTGATTTGTTTCTCTTGCATACTTCCACCTATTATCAATATGCAAGTAAAGTTCATTTGGAAGTGACTTTGCTAGTTCCAATGGAGCTAACTGAAACTTTAGAAGTGTGCAGATGACAGCTTCTTCAATTTGTCTCTTCTCATCATTATTTCTAGTTTCATACTTGACATATCTAAATGAACCAAAGCCTCCATATTCTTTCAGATTAGCACAGAAGTTTTCAACACTATGTATATTTACCTTCTTGCTCTTGACAATCTGGAATTTGTTTGCATCTTCTGATTCTGTATCACTAGACTCTTTTGCCAAAATGAGTCTCTGAGTAGATTTCTTGTATGTCTTTGTTATGTGGGGAGTAGTAACACTCTTTTGTTTCTTACTCGGTGATGCTACAGATGCTCTAGTGTTAGGTCTCTTTATTGGAGGAGTCTGTAGGGCCTTTGAAGTTTCCTATTTCTTTCTTTTTAACACTTTACCTTAGGCAATTTAGTGCTCAGTGTTATAGTTGCCTCTTGAGCTTCTGATTCCTCTTTGGTGATGGCAAAAGTGCCTTTGACAAGTGTAGAGGAAGAGTCTTCTCTGAATTTCTCTGACAATGCCTTAATCATCTTTGTTGCTTTTCTTGTAGCTTTGGGTACTACAATATTCATTATTACCTTTTCCTTTACTTCTTCATAGGTTCCATATCTTAGCTCGGTAGCATGCCTTGGTAATGTAAGAAATGCATCAATTTGCTATTTTGTGTTGTCAAAATCAATCTCGTAACCCATTGGTGACAAGGATTGAGTCCTTGGTTCCACAACATTCACATAATAGTAATCGGTGTCAACTTCAAAACATATATCATTTTTGTATTTCTCTACTAGTTGGGTTGGTATCCTATATCTGTTATACATTTTCTCTTGAAATTTACTGAAGTAATCATCCATGATGTCATTGAAATTATCTCCTAACTTCTTGATGAAGTCATTAATCTGATGGGTGATTGGTCGGTGTAGCTCCCAAACTACTTTACCGACTGATGGAAAGAATTTTTCAAAGTAGAAAAACATGCATACCAGTAGTGATCCAAGCTTTAGAGTATTAGCCGAGTTCTTCTTCTTTGGCTTCTTGATTGTGTTCAGATTCTCAAACAGATTCTTCAATAACACCTCACATAAGTCAATTTTCATTCCCTTTTTCACAATTTTATAAGCTAAGTCAACTGCTGCATAGGGTATACTATTTTCCCTTGCTGATTGGAAGAAACAATAACCAATTACTCTAATAGAAAACTTAAGTTCTGCATCAGTGACATTGTTTAGTTTTAGTCCTCTATAATCAGATTCTACTTCAGTTAAACTAATCAATTCCTTCTATGATTCTTCTTCTGGGCTCGGGCATGGTCATAGATAGGGTAATCGGTAATCAGATGAATGATTTCCTTGATTATCTTGAATGGTTACTCTTCTAGCCACATGAAATCATCATGAACTCTGCTCAGAACAAACTTGACCCACTGGGGTTTGAACACATGAGGATAGGTTAGGGCTTCAGTTAATCCTTTGATTTTGATGTGTTCATACTTGCTGTTTAATACACCATCGGTACATAGCTCATCATAGGTGTCTCTAATTTCAACATGACCGAGTTCTTCAACATGACATTTGGTGACGAATCTCACATCTTCGATTAACAACACTCTATCCGGGATGAGTGAAAAGGCAGTTTTGTAATCCAATTCAGAAGTAACTTTGGGAGTCAAAGAGTATTTCAGTGAGGGCTTCTCTACATTCTTGACAACTATGGGATCTTGGATCTTGGGCGCCATTTAAGATTTTAGGTAAAAACTAGTAAAGAGTCCTTAGGGTTTCAGGATTTCAAATGACAGACACTTTATACTTAGCAAATAATGGAAACTAGATAAGATCGGTAAACCAGCTTAACAATAAATTGAGATTTGAAGTAAATACCTTGGATTGCTTTGAATGAGGTTTTGATCGCCTTGGAATTGCTTGCTTTGCTCTCTTGAAAACTTGGTAAGTGTAAATGACCGCAAAAATGCTTTTAAGTACACAAAGTACCTTATTGGGCTACATGTGGGTTAGGTCAAAAACATTAAATGCACTCGGTTCCTCTTTAACCGATTTACTCTCCTTTTTTCTTTTTAACCGAGTAACCAAGCTTCCTTCATTTACCGACTTGACAGGCTTCTTGTAGTCACTGACTTGATAGGTTTCCTGTAACGTGCTTCAAAAGACTTTGATAGAATTTCAAACTTAATAATACATCTTAACTATGCAGATTTTGAATTTAGTACATAATAGAATAGGAACTATTTATGATTTTAACCTTTAGAGAATGTAGTCCCTTCATACCTTTACCGATTAATTTGGAATAGGTGCACCTAACTCGGTAGGTAAGGTGCTTTCTTTATTTGACACAATTTCTTTCTTTTTCCAAATCATCTGTAATTTTTCTTTTATTTCTTCAGTGTCTTTTCTAGGTTGATCTCTACAATCTCCAGCCAAGTATCCAACTTTGTGACAATGAAAACATGCCATACCAGGATCTCTCCATGATCTTCAGTTGTTCATTCCAAACCTTATAAAATAGTTAGCACTAATATGTCCATATCTTCCACAAAATTCACACCATATCCTTGTATTGTAATCCCATGGTACTGCTGCATATTATCGGTAAGGATCTGTTTAAGTTCGGTAACCTCTAGTGTTTAATCAGTGTGCAGACCACATGTAGTTTTTTTGCTTAAACCAACACTTCTCGATACTATGTCCATATCTATTGCAGTTTCTACAGAACCCTTTGAATTTTGCCTTCTGATAATTGTTAATAGACTTTGTTCTACATTGATTAGATGTGTGACCATATTTATTGCAATTGTAACAATAACCATTAGATTTAGTGACATTCGGTTGCTTACCTTTTCTGATTTGGCATATGTTGGCAGTGTGACCTTGATTTCCATAGTAGTTGCAAATAGGCTTATTTATTTTGATGTTATTCCTATTTCCAGCTTGCTTTGATGATTCTCCTCTCTCGGTAGTATGAATTCCTTTGTAACTGAGTCCTGCATCTGTGTTGGGTCTTCTTGTATTCAGTTTCTCATCCAACATCTTTGATGCTTCATAACTCTTCTTCAGTGTTTCTTTGGATTTCTTCTCTGTTTCAAGTTCATCGGTCAACCTTGATACTTCAAGTCTGAATGCTTGGTTCTCATCATTCTTCAGAATTGCTTCATGATGTGCATAACCTAGTTGATTAGATAGGTTTTGTTGAATTCCAGTCAACCTTGAGGTTTCATCATTCTTATCAGATACTAAGACTTCAAGTTGTTGTTTCTCTCTTTCTAGATTTCTTACTCTATCCTCAACTGTTCTTAATGCATCTAGATTTTTAGTCATCTGTGTGCTAAAATGTTCATGTTCTCTTTTCATTTCTTTTAGTTGATCAACCAATGCTTTGTTCTTTTCTTTCAATACTCCAATCATTTCTTCATTTTCTTCAGATATACTGTTCTCAGATGACGTCTCAATTTGTTCCACTAACTCTTGGGAGTCCTACAAATCATCAGATAATCTTCTTCTTACTTTTAGGGATTTTTGCATTTGCCTTTGCATGTCTGCAATCACTCGATTAGCATGATCCAACTCTTCTCTTAGATACACAATCCTCCAAGATTGTTTATAGCCTTCCATTGACAAGATCTTTCTCTTTAGGCAGTTAAACCCTTTTCCAAGATTCAAGCTCTGATACCAATTATTAGGCCCAATATGGAAAGCTAATGTACTGAGAGGGGAGGGGTGAATCAGTACTCCAAAACTTTTCTTGAATAATAACTTTACTGTTATGCATAAACTAAATAGTGCAGTAACCTAAAATAAAGCTAAAACAAATAGATAACAATCATACATGATTCACTCCATAACACATATATTTTGGTTACGTAGAAACTCTTGGTTAGAGAGAAAAACTGCGGTGGGGATGGCACCCACAACTTCACTACTACAATAATAAAGAGTGCTTGGTTAGAGCTACATTTTAGCTATTTCTGATAGCTTACCTTGTTAGGAGTATCAAGATCTGTTAGATCTACCTTGCTAAAGGATTATACAACACTTAATCTAAATGCTGCACCTAGTTAGAGGCTTTACAATTTATAGACTTGATTAGAGTCTTTTACCCTGTAAAAGGTTTCTCTTTCAACTTCATAATATTAGAATAAAATCATTACAAATATCTGCAACTTTACATTTGAAATGTTATAGCAGATTCTATGTGCTCAGAATAAGATTACCTTGCTCATAGCATACCTTGGTAACCCATATAGTAACTCGGTAAACCCTTCTGTTTACTCTGTTCTTCGACTGTTCTCTGAAAACTTTCTCGGTGACCTCTATGTCTCTGTAACAGTCTTCTTACACTCATACATACACCCTTAACTCATGTTGTATAAATAGACCTCTTAAGATGGTGATCCAATTCATTGCTTCGATCTTACAAACACAATTTATAACCATGTAAAATATTTCATTGGTTAGATGACCTCGAAATCATACACAATCTTCTAGTGCAATTTCCAATGTGATAATGGTTAGATGTGCCTCGATCTTGTAACACATTTTCATATGCATGTCTAGGTTCAATGAATCTGGTAACACATTTTACTCGATGTATATCAACTTAGTGTGTCATCTTTGCTGCTCGGTAGACATGAAAAGATACTTGGTAGACAACTCAATGTATACTGCGTTCTGTGACTGCTTTCTTCTATAACTGACTAGACTGTGCATACCAACTGAATATTTCGGTAATAGTAACCAGCTAGAGTATATAGTATAACTTTGACATAAAACTAATGGCAATCTGATAAGTAGCTAAAGAACATAGTTCAGGACATGATAAACAGGGGCGATTTAACAGTTGATGGTCACAAAATGAATGGTGACCATGAAGCCTTCAAAAATCCTCTTCCAAATTATGACAAGGGAGGAGCTTCAACATCAAACAATACCAAAGGAGCTCATATAAATCACCTATACAAGTACACAATCAATCACATATCGACATATGACAATCAGGTAAATGTCATAAAAATCAAGGACAAACAAGAACATGCGTCAATAAATGTGACAACCAAAGCACAAAAATACATCTTGAAAGGGAACACATCAACATCCACAACTCTCCCCAAGACTCAATATAATTTATTTGATCATCTATGGAGAACTCTCGCTTAGATATCCATACTTGAGCTACTTAAGCTTTCGCTAAAACACAAGGATATATTGGAACAAACACTTATCGAAACAAACATTCCAAATGATTTGGACATTGATCGATTCCAAGCCATGTTGGCTCATATGACAGGGCCGCATAACATATCCTTTTCTGAACATGATGATGTCTCCTTGAATTATCCACATAACACCCCACTCCATATTGAAGTCTTAGTCTACAAACATCGAGTAAAAAGAGTGTTAATAGATGGAGGAGATGGTCTCAATATTTGTAGTTTAAAGCTTATCCATGCATTGGGCTTCTCTAAGTAGTATATTGATCCAAGAAAGAAGATCACCATCAAAGGCTATGATGATGAAGAGAGGTCATTCGAAGGAATAGTAATACTACCTATTCAGGTAGGTCTTGTAAAAAAAGATACCATGTGCCAAGTCTTGGACATAGGCTTTACATACAATATACTATTGGGTCGTCCATGGATCCATGAAATACAAGTGGTGCCTTCCACGTACCATCAATGTATCAAGTTCCCTTACAATGGACAAGAAACTTAAATATCTATAGATAATAACCCTTTTCAACATTTCAATGCTATGGGGCAGCTCAAGATAGCCTAGTTCCACACAACAGGGAGGCCCAAGCTTCCTCAACATCCAATCCTCATCAAGAAGAAATCAAGTCTCTATCCATAGACTTTAAGCAAAAGATGAAAATCAAGGCCCAAGGCATGGGGGAATACTCTTTTGAACCCCTATGTCTATTAAAATTGCCAACATCACCAAAACATTATAGACAACCTTCCACATCAACACATCAGGAAACATAACCCATCACAAAGTTTGATGGTAAATTTATCCAGCTGGGCACACTGGATGATGAATCAGAAGAGAAAGACATCCTTAGTTGGCTATACAAAGATGAAGAAGAAGTCAGAGCTGCTATAATAGCAATGTCCACACCAACAGAATAGTATGGAAACAAGTTCCATATCATGCAATAGATGGGATACAATGACAAAGGACCTATTGACAAGTACCAAAAAGGCATTATTCACAATTTGCAAGAGATAGGACAAGACTTGGGTATGGCCAACATGTGTCGCCCATGCAGAAACAAAATAACCATCAAAAACCTCAGTGGAGAGAAAAGATAAAATATAATGAAGACTCATGGAAAGAAGCACTACACCAAGCAACATAAATGACAAGGAAAGAGCAAAAGCATCAAGAAAATGAGAAACCACAAGAAGAACTGGCCCTTCAAAGGGAGGAAGCTTCTTATAAGAAAGTGAATCATGTTCAAGAACTTGATCAAACAAAGGTGGAGCCACCACCTAAAGAAATTACTACACACCAAAGGGAAACATTGTATGGACAAATACAAAGAGTACAAGCAAGCTCCGATTCTGAATCAGAAAAAGATACAAAACTAGTGTCAATTGTCAGAGATCTTTTCTCACCATACAACATACCTGTCAGGAGCAGCGAGATAACTTGGATAGTAATTCTGAAACCAATTCTAATGAATATAAGTGGGGTAGCTGTTCAGATGTTACTAAGGACATTGAGGTAGGTACCATCCACTCATACACATCCCTTTCTTAGGAAGGACAAGGCTAAGTATCTCGACTGCTTGAATTTGGACCATGACATATCTACGAGGCTAGTGAGAAGAAGCAATGACAATATGAACAAGGCAACATTGAAGATAATACCATCAAAGACCTTGACGATATCATAGACCTCACCAGTATCCCAAACAACTATAACAATGACTCTATCATGACACTTACCACAGCTGATCTTAACCCACCAAATGACTCCTTACCACTCATATATCCTGATCTCATAGACTAGGAAGAACCTAAACATCATGATATACCAATATTCCTAGACGATGAATCCATTGTCCAATACCTATGTTCAGTAAACCCATAAATGTGTTCTACTAGTGAACAAAATAATGATATTTGTAATCAAGGGAATGCCAAGTCTCTCAATTGCAAAAGTGAAATAAACAAGGGATCTAATGGTGAAAAGCAGTCAATGGCAATACTAGATCACAAAAAAGTAAAACTAAAGGGCTCTTCTATGGGTGAAAACATTTTTTGAGGCACCTAAAGATGGGAGACTTGACACTCTTCCTAAACATTATTAAGAAAGGTCACCAATATTGATTGAGCCAACTCAATCAATAAACATCGGTACTAAAGCAACAGTCAAAACTATAGATCTAGCAAAATCACTCACACAAGAGGAACAACTGAATTTTCTCAAATTCTTCAAGGAAAAGAAAATCAATTTTTCTTGGTCTTATGCTGACATGCTCGAAATAGATCTGAATCTAATCATGCATCACTTATCCATCGCTCCAGGAGCTAAGCCGGTCAAGCAAAAATTAAGAAAGATGAGTCCGCATGTGGCATTATTGGTCAAAGGAAAAAAAAGAAGTTATTAGATGTCAGATTCATCCGACCTATAGACTATGTTGACTGGATCTCAAACATTGTACCAGTTTCAAAACCTGACAGAAGCATCAAAATATGGACAGATTTTAGAGATGTCAACAAGGCATGTCCAAAGGATGACTTTCGTTTGCCCAACATTGACATAATTGTAGATCTAACAATAGGCCACGCAATGTTATAATTAATGGATAGTTTCTCTGGCTATAATCAAATTAGGATAACCCCAGAGGATCAAGATAAAACTACTTTCACTTGTCCATGGGGAACGTACTGTTGGAAATTCATGACTTTTGGCTTGAAAAATGCTAGGGCAACTTATCAAAGAGCCACGACAACAATCTTCCATGATATGATGCATACCTTCATGGAGGACTATGTGGATGATTTGTTGGCTAAATCATTCAACTGAACAAAACATCTAGGTATACTAGATGTAGCATCCTAAAATTGTGACACTTGCAATTTCGACTGCATTTGGGTCTTCATGATGGCGGCGCAACGTTGAACCTGAATGGAGACCCCGAAACTTGTTTACGACACCAAAAACTGCATATTTCTGTACCATGGCCTGATCCCTCCTTGCACCTTGCTGTCCCGAGAGGTGGGACCATGGCTCCTAGTGCCCTGGTCCTTCAAGACCATGGCGCCCCAGTGCCCTAGTCCCTCAGGACCATGGCGCCCAGCGCCCTGGTCCCTGGCCCTATTTTGGGCCCGGTCTCTTTTGGGCATTGGGTCTTTATGTTTGCAATTCAGGAAATAATGTTTCCTGGTCGGCCTAAGGTTGGAAAAATCAGTCTATCAGCCCTAATTGATGAGTATATAAACTACATTCCCCGTCCCATTTGAGGAGGCAAGAAAGAAGGGGAAAAATATATGCAAGCAAAAGGCGGAAGCGATATTCAAACATTCAAACATTCAAGCATTCAAGCATTCCTTCAAGCAATTGAGCATTCTAAGTCTCCATTTAAGGCTAAGTGTTGTATTCAAGACAAGGATTCAACCATTGAAGAGGAGATCACTTACAACATAAAAAATACAACATTCATTACACCTTCGCATGTAAGAATACAAACATTCTTACAACAAGGTATCAGTACTTGTTTACATTACAAACATTTACATTTACAGCATTCCGATTTCTTGGTTAATTCCAAAATTGGGGTTTGACCTAAAGGCAAACCCCTAATCCCTAACCCCCCAATCGTCCCCTCTTTTCTGTGTGTAGGTTGCAGGTACGTGGTTGTAATTGAAGATCTGGAATCCTTGTGCAGAGACGAACAGATCCCCCTTCATTTTGCGGATTTTTCGGAGGACCGTGTGCACGCTGGGCGCCATCGTCCTGTCAACTTTCATTCGAATTTGTAGAACAGCATCATCTTGACATTTTACTGCTAATTCCAGGTCCGCAGCTTCATCCTGTATCCCTATCTCTGTTTATAAGTGAATCTTTCTTACTTTACATGCATTCTTAGTTCAATCTTTCTATCTGCATTCTTTACAAAAGAGGGTATCCTTGATGTCTCAACCCTTGAAACTCATTTAGAATCCAGTCTTGCATTGTGTGGGATTGGATCTTGTGGGTTTCAACCCCTCTTTTGAATGTAAAGTCCCTCCTAAGTGAAAACCGTCAATCCTAGTGACCCCCTTTCTCCTTAGAGTGGGGGAGAACACCTAGGGTTCGATTTTCTGCTTTACATTTTGGTGAACCCGACGTGAACATCCTAATTCTGATTATTCATGGTTAGATCTGAAAAATTTGCTTCCTTAATTACATTTCCATGTTTGATCTTTTGCAAATTTTAGAGGCTAATTGCATAAGAACCCTAAAATTTTCTTTTTAGTAATTGAGCTTGTGAAATGTTTAATTGTTAATGCTTGTTTCAGATCTGCCCTCCTATTGCAAATTGTCAAATCATATTTGTGCTTTAATTTTGAAAATTAAGTGGTTAAGTGTCAAAACCCTAATTTTTAAAACCCTCTTGATTCTGCCTTTGACTGATGATTTCACTGATCTAAACACCTCCAAATCGGCTGTAACTTTGGATTCTGCAACAAAATCACAATATCTTTCATCCCTGAAAATTTGGAAAAAAGTTGCGAGGACCGTGTGCACCCCGAGCGCCATCGTCCCCGGCATTTTTTCTGAAATTTCGGGAGCTAGATCTTACTGTATTTTTCTGCTAAAATCCAGAATCTTGGCTGATTTTATCAATTCTAACACTTTCAAAATTAAAGTCAAAGTTGGTCTAGTGATTGCTTGGATTAAGGCTTATAATCATTCAAAAATTGTTGAAATTGAAATTCATGTCAAAATTGTGTTTCTTATTATCCTAAATCTGAAAAGTGTGTTGGCATTCATTCGAAATTTCAGTGCTTTATTCAAATTTTTGCATTTTGTGACTTTTGAAATTAAATGTTTAATTGCAACAACTTTGATTTCCGCTTTCAAATTTGAATTTTGCATGAAATTGAGTCAATTTTTAAATTTTAAAGCCTGCATTGCTTTCAGTATCCCCTCTAAAATCATAAAATTCAAAATTTCAGTTTCCATCTCTTTTTCAAAATTCAAATTTTGCATTTTTCAACAATCTTGGTAGGGTTCAATTTTGAGATTGCAACTTTAATTTGGCCTAGCTACAGATCATAAAATCACTCAATTTTTTCAGATTAGCTTTAAAATCATCATAACTTTCATCCCTGAAAATTTTGAAAAAAGTTGCGAGGACCGTGTGCACTCCGTTCGCCACGGTCCCTGACATTTTTTCCGAAATTTTGGGAGATTGTCCTGATTGCATTTAACAGCTTAAATCTAGGAGATTGGCTGATTTTATTGAAATTTGCTACCTCTAAAATTCAAAATCTTCTCTCTCTCTTTAGTGCATGAGTTTTACAACAATAAGCCCTACTTACACTATTCCCGTTAGACGAAGCCTTAGAATTAAGTCTTTCCAAGGTTTAATTACTGAGGAGATGGAACCTAATTTGAATGGCCTTTTTAACGAGGACACGGGTAATTCCTCTAATCCTCTTAATGATGAAGATGCTCTCGATGAGGTTTCTGTAGAACAACTTTCAAAATTGGATAACCAATTTGATGATTTTCGACAATGGATGTCTCGAGAATACCCTGATAGTGAAGCTCTTTCATTAATTGAGGGTCTAAAACGTATGGTTCAAAGTGATAAGAATGGAATTGATATTTTGCATGGTATTGCACACATTGTGGATTCGAATGTGATGCCTATGAAGAGTTGTGCTGAAACTTTGGGTTATACCCAACCTCCTACTCAAGTCAATCATTCTATTCCTTTGACAACTCCTATTGCTAGTATAACTACTTTTACATCAAACATAATGACTACTTCAATACAAGACATTCCACCTATGATCACCAGTCATGGGGGCAATCCCTCTTCTTCAACCAACCCTCTTCCTTCATTCAATCCAACTTCTTCATTCATTCCTTCAATGAGTGTTCCTATTATATCACCACAAATGAACATGATGCAAGGGGGCAATTCGTTTAATCATTCCATTCCTCCTTGTAGTGTTCCTCCTTTCCAATCATCTCCTATGACTAACTATCATAGTGTCCCACCACCTTACTCTCAATCAATACCTTCTTTCAATAACATAACACCTCCATCACAATCTAACACGTCTAATATGAATTCTTCGACTGAAGCGACCATTAACAATCTTGTACAAACTGTCTCTTCTTTACAGCAACAAATTGCCTCTATGAATCAATCTAAGTTTAGTGTGCCCACATTTGATGTTGCGAGCCCACTTTCTCTTGACATTATTTGAGCTATTCCCCCTAAGCATGTTGAACTCCCACAATTGGAGCTTTACAATGGTAAAGGTGATCCTCTAACACATGTTAAGACTTTTCAAACAATATGTACTGATTTTGCTTATGACCAAAGGTTGCTTGCAAAACTGTTTACTAGAACATTAAGAGATAAAGCCCTACAATGGTATTGCTCATTGCCTTCTTATTCTATTTCTTCTTTCGAACAACTTGCAAATGCTTTTATCCAACAATTTCAAAACAATATAAGTCCTAAAGTTACTTTGATTGATTTAATGCATTGTAAACAAGGTGTTAAAGAAAAAGTGACTGATTTCATTGGTAGATATAAGCATTTGTATGCTCAAATTTCTTTTCCAGTGCCTAACAATGATATTCAAAGAATCTTTATTTCTAATTTACAAAAAGATATTAGAGAAAAATTTCTGTTTTCTGAGTTTACTTCTTTCCAACAGTTGTGCGCAACTCTTCACAATTATCAACTGACTGTGAGTCAAATGGAACAAGCAAATCATATGGCTCCGAGTGATAAGGGTGATAGTATTCAACAACCATTTGGGAAGTTTAAACCGAATAGAGAGTCCATTAAATTTAATGAAAACATCATCAACAACAATGAGAATGCAGCATCAGGTGTGCCTCCTATTTCTAAGTTTTTCAAGAAAGAAAGAAAGTTTACTCCTTTGAATGAATCATTGCATAGTATTATGAACAAGTTATTGGAACAAAATGTGCTTACTCTTCCTCCTATAAGGCAAATAGATCCTGCAAAGATTAATTCACCCTATTTTGATAACAAATCTTTTTGTCAATTTCATCATCAACCTGGGCATGATACTGAAAAATGTTTTGCTTTAAAGGGTAAAATTCAAGATTTGATTGATAATAATACTATCTTTGTTTCTGGTGTGAATGATAAAGGCAACACATCTGTAGCTCCTCCTAACCAAAATCTTAAGATTTTTACTGATCCATTACCTTCTCATACCTCTAATGCGATTGATACTCATGATTCCTCTGTCTCACCTGATGATCTTGTGTCTATTACTCCGGATGTGATTAACTTTGTGGAACAACAAAAAATCCCTAAAGAACCTTCCATCACCTTTGATTCTAGTGAAACTATTAGGGCACCTGATGGTCCTTTATATATAGTTGCAAAAGTCAAGAATACACCTTGCCGTGGAGTGCTTATTGATCCTTCTTGCATGGTTAATGTCATTACTGAAGAACTTCTTTTTACTTTGCAATTGAATCAAGTGATCTATGACAAAACAAATGTGGTTGTGAAATTATTTGATGCATTTTCTTCTCTTGCAATTGGTTCTATTACATTACCTATTGAGGTCCATAACAAATCCCTTGATGTGAGTTTTGCTATTATTCCATCATCCGAACAATTTCATGTGAAGCTAGGCTATCCTTGGCTATCTTCCATGAAGGCTATTGCTTCTCCTATTCATAAGTGTTTGAAATTTCCCCATAATGGTGAAATTGTTACTATCAATCATAGTCTCTTTAAACCAGCTGAAAGAACTTCTAGCGTTCCTATTGATTACTTTTGGCCTAAACAATTCCAACCTCTTCCACCGCGAAGTGATCATCTTTTCAAATCTTATCAAAAGTGGAAAAAAGATATGATCCTATCTCTAAGTGAACCTAGAACACCCAAACTTGATAGTCCTATCATTCTTGAGAAGGAAGTTCTTCCTTTGAAAGATAAAACTAATGTCTTTCCTCAAGGAGATTCCCAACCCATCCTTATGGATGTGACTATGTCTATTCCTAATAAACTTTCTAAAAGCAGACCTATACCTCCTCGTCATGATGGACTTGGTCTCCTTCCTAAACCAAATATTCTTCCTTTATATGGAGCAGTTCCTCCTCCTTCTTCTTATAGAGAGAAGAGACCTTCCTCTTCTCCTATTGTCCAACCTAAGAGACCACAACCTAAACACCCAAGTGATAAGGATGAGAACATTCCTCCTCCTCAATCTTCCCAACTTCATACTAAGACTAGACGAAATTGTTCTGCACGTGAATGCCGACGAAAGCATCGTCTTAGAGCTCAGGTAGCTACTTCTCAAGCTTTCCAATCCCCAAAAACACCTTCAGCTAGTATTATTCCATTTTCTCCTTAGCCAGAAATTGAGCCAAAATCTCCTAAACATAAGATGCATGATGGTCTTGATCTTGTGCGAATTAAAGATCCTATTTTTATAAATCTTGATGATGATATAGATGAAAATGTTATTCATGATGAAAATGTTACTTCTTTTCATTCTGATAGTGAATATGAATATGTTGATGTCGATAACCATTTATCTAATGAATTTTCTAAAGCACTTATCCTAGCTCCTAGACAAGAACAACGTGGCTTGGAACATGAACATAGCCCTTGTTTGGATCTTGTGATAGCTCCATCTGCTGTGTTGGATGTTCCTCCTCTAGCATGTTTCCTGCCTTCCCGAAATATTGATCATCAAGATCGGGGGGGTAGATGACGTGCTAGACTAGTTCATTAGCATAGCAGACTCTCTCCTCCTCTCTTGATCTTTTTTTGTTACTTCTTCTATGTGTTATTCTCATTCTTCTATTCGTTGTCCTTAGTTTTGTCTACTTGAGGACGATGCAAAGCATTGAGATCTCTTTTGGTCTCTCTCATGTTGACTCAAAAGACACATGTGTTCCCTTCTTCTAGGTGACCTTCCTTGATTGGGTAATGAAGAACAATTATGCATACATACATATGATATACATGAATTATCATACAGCATACTGACCCCAAGGAAAGCAAAGTCACCTCGTGCTTTGTGTTTTGTGTCTATTATCCTTGGGCTTATCTCTCACTTGGGGGCTAAATCCTTGTGATAACATGCTCCTTTCCCTTCTCATTTCCTATATGTATCACTACCTTAAAGCAATCACCCCCGATGAGGTGTGTGTGATTTCTTTAACGTAGGGGGGCATACACCCTGTTCATATCTCTTCAAGATACTTGAAAATTTCTTGACAAATTTAGCTTTGCCTTGAAAATTTTTGATATCTTTCTTGCATGACTCATAGTGAGGGAACCTTACTACTGGCAGTCATGGTTTTCCCTCATGACCTTCCCTTTTACTTTGTCAATCAAAGTCTTAAGATCCTTAATCCATTGGGGGCTTGGTGTATCTTGCCTCCTTGACGTGGTGAAAGTCTTTCAATGTTGTTTCCTTGTATTTTACCAGAAGTATGGGCGTACGCTTATACTCCCGCTAAAGTGGGGGCTAAATGTAGCGTCCTAAAATTGTGACACTTGCAATTTTGACAGCATTTGGGTCTTCACGATGGCGGCGCAACGTTGAACCTGAATGGAGACCCCGAAACCTGTTTACGACACCAAAAACTGCATATTTCTGCACCGTGGCCTAATCCCTCCTTGCACCCTACTATCCCGGGAGGTGGGACCATGGCGCCTAGTGCCCTGGTCCTTCAAGACCATGGCACCCCAGCACCCTAGTCCCTTAGGACCATGGTGCCCAGCGCCCTGGTCCCTAGCCCTATTTTGGGCCCGATCTCTTTTGGGCATCGGGTCTTTGTGTTTGCAATTCGGGAAATAATGTTTCCTGGTCGGCCTAAGGTTGGAAAAATTAGTCTATCAGCCCTAATTGATGAGTATATAAACTACATTCCCCCTCCCATTTGAGGAGGCAAGAAAGAAGGGGAAAAATATATGCAAGCAAAAGGCGGAAGTGATATTCAAACATTCAAACATTCAAGCATTCAAGCATTCCTTCAAGCAATTGAGCATTCTAAGTCTCCATTCAAGGCTAAGTGTTGCATTCAAGACAAGGATTCAACCATTGAAGAGGAGATCACTTACAACATACAAAATATAACATTCATTACACCTTCACATGTAAGAATACAAACATTCTTACAACAAGGTATCAGTACTTGTTTACATTACAAACATTTACATTTACAGCATTCTCATTTCTTGGTTAATTCCAAAATCGGGGTTTGACCTAAAGGCAAACCCCTAATCCCTAACCCCCCAATCGTCCCCTCTTTTCTATGTGTAGGTTGCAGGTACGTGGCTGTAATTGAAGATCTAAAATCCTTGTGCAGAGACGAACAAATCCCCCTTCGTTTCGCGGATTTTTCGGAGGACCGTGTGCACGCCGGGCGCCATCGTCCTGTCAACTTTCACTCAAATTTGTAGAACAGCATCATCTCGACATTTTACTGCTAATTCCAGTTCCACAGCTTCATCCCGTATCCCTATCTCTATTTATAAGCGAATCTTTCTTACTTTACATGCATTCTTAGTTCAATCTTTCTATCTACATTCTTTACAAAAGAGGGTATCCTTGATGTCTCAACCCTTGAAACTCATTTAGAATCCAGTCTTGCATTGTGTGGGATTGGATCTTGTGGGTTTCAACCCCTCTTTTGAATGTAAAGTCCCTCCTAAGTGAAAACCATCAATCCTAGTGACCCCCTTTCTCCTTGGAGTGGGGTAGAACACCTAGGGTTCGATTTTTCCGCTTTACACTAGATAAAATATTTCAAAGATTGGAGTAATTCAAAGTTAGACTAAACCCTAAGAAGTGTGTCTTCGGGGTCACATTAGGGCAAATTGTTAGGCTACATTGTGTCAAAAAATTGCATTGAAGTAGATCCAACAAAGTTATAGGCAATCATGGAAATACCACCTCCCAAGAACATTAGCCAAATTAGATCTTTGTAGGGACAACTGGAATACATCAGGTGATCTATAGCTCAGCTAGTAGATAAATGTCTCCCATTCAATCATCTGCTTCATAAAAATATACCTTTCAGATGGGAAGACAAGTATTGCAGAATCATTTCACCAGCTCAAACAATATCTGATGAATCCGCTCATTCTCTATATATGAACAATAAAAGTATCATTGGGGGCACTGCTAGCACAAGAAGATCCAGAAGGAAAAGAATGGGTTATTTATTACATCAGTATAACTTTGAATGGATATGAGCTAAATTATACATTCATTGAGAAGGATTTATTAGCAGTGGTGTTTGATTCTCAAAAGTTCCCCCACTATATGCTAGCCCATACAATCAAGCTGGTAGCAAAAATCAATCCTCTCAAGTATTACCCAACAAGGAAGCTCTCACGGGACAATTAGCTAAGTGGGTCATGATTTTGAGTGAGTTTTCTATCCAGTACATGGAACGTTGGGCTATAAAAGGATAGGTAGTAGCACATCAACTGGCAAGACCAACAACCACTGCAGGTGGAATTTCCAGATATGGATGTAGTCACTGTCACATCCAAGCAATGGACCCTATACTTTGATGGTTCCTATACACAACGTGGATTGGATGTTGACATCCTTTTCGTCACTCCAAAGGGTCACACAATTCCAAGATCTTATAGACTGATGTTTCCATGCACCAACAACATTGCTGAATATGAGGCCTTGGTAACAGGAATCAAAATGGTTGTGGAATGGAGAATCACAAAATTGAGAGTCTATGGGGATTCTAAATTAGTCATCAATTAGATCAATGATGAATATACGATAAAGGATGATAAGCTTATTCCTTACAAGAGAATGATGGATGATTTCAAACAGTACTTTGTGCACATCACCTTTAAGCAAATCCCAAGATTGGACAATAGATATGTCGATGCAATGGCCAGTAGCACTTCACTACTACAAATTATAGATAAACAGAGCCATTATGGGTTTTTGGTACAACAATTGTTTTCTCTAGCCTATGACAATTCTGCATCCCAAGTCATCTATGCCCTAACCAGTTTAGACTCACCTCTATATAGGACAATCTATGATTATCTCAAAACAATACTCTCCCACTTGACCTATCTTGCAACCAAAAATACAACTTCATTCGGCAAGTTTCCCACTATACCTTAACCGCTGACACACTTTACCGCCGAGGTCTAGATGGTACTCTTCTTAGATGCCTCGATCATAACAAATCTGACTCTGCCTTACACAAGCTTCATGAGGGTATCTGTGGTATGCATTCAAGTGGTCCTACTCTCGCTAAGAAACTTCTAAGAATGGGATATTACTGGCCGACAATGGGGAGAGAGTCCTATCAATTTTCTAAAAAATGTCCTAAATGCTAAATTCATGACAACCTTATCCATGTACCAGCACAAGAGCTGCAACCGTTCACCACATCTTGGCCTTTCTGTCAATGGGGACTTGATTTGGTAGTGAGAATTCATAATTCCTCTTCAAATGGGAATAAGTTCATTATCACTGCAACAGAGTATTTCACCAAGTGGATTGAAACAGACTCGATGACCATTGTAACTGGAAAACAAATCTCATCATTCATTCTCAACTATCTCATTTGCAGATATGGCATTCCCAGTTCCATCATCAGAGACAACAAGCATCCTTTCAAGAATCAAGATGTGTGAGAGCTATGTGAACGATTCAAAATCCAACATCGCTTCTCCACACCATACTACCCACAGGGAAATGGTCAAGCAGAGGCATCAAACAAAATAATCCTGAAAATCCTCAAGAAAATAGTAAATGATGCAGGCAAGGATTGACATGTAACTCAATCTGGCACTTTGGGCATACAGGACTACTATCCAAACACCTACAGGGGCTACACCATATTCATTGGTGTATGGTTCAAAAGAAATTCTACCTCTTGAGGTAGAAATCCCATCTCTCCGAGTATATTTTAAGGGCCTCATACCAGATGAGGAATATTGAGTAAACAGGTTGCATGAACTAGAGATTCTTGATGAAAAACAACAACATTCCTATGACCATCTCAAGGCATATCAGAAACAAATGTGTAGAAGCTATAATCACAAAGTCATCCCAAGGGATTTCAAAGTTGGTGATCTCGCTCTAAAAGAAAATCCCTTGAAATCAGCAAGATCGAGAAAAGAAGGGGAAGTTTGAGCCTAGCTGGTTGGGTCCCTTTGATATCATATCAACTTATGGATCAGGAGTGTATCAATTGTCAACTTTAGAAGGGAAGGTGCTCAAATAACCAACCAATAGTACCCATCTGAAGAAGTTCTACACTTGAATTCTCCAATGCGCGGATCAAGCAAAAAACTAAAAAAATCAGAGAAATACAATGAAATAAAAAACAAACAAAAAAGTGCAATAAAAACAAATGGTGAAAACCTAGAATTAGGTGCTATTTGTGAGAGAACGACTCCTCTATCTATCAGTACTTATATATTTGATCCATCTAGTCTCAGCTAATGGCCATCGCCAGAACACTTGTACATGCAACATTATCCTAGACATACTTATGGTAGTCATTGTCCTTGATTATCCAAAAATAATTATCCATATCATATCCCACCATGGCATAGTGATCAACGTGTATATACACATCAATAAATATCTATGACTAGAGGCAACATTCCTCTCACTTTAACATTCAAACAACAAATGAGGATCGCAACATACTAGAGAACCCATGTCAAAATTGCTCATCATGCTAGAAAACTGGATCATTGTCCAACTACAACTTTAACACACACATGATGGATGATTTTCTAAATTACTATTTGTTTACATTTAGCATGAAGTTTTGACTATTTGTATCTTGATTTCTGAATCATTAGATCTCCTGAGATACTCAAGGATGCATTGAACAGAAGTGACGAAGGATTTGATATTTTTCTTTGGTTTTTTGTCTATGAGGCGATCATTTGTACGGTGCAAATTTGTCTCGAGACATGATTGGAAACATAGCATTGAAGACATTTTCTACTTTTCACATACAAATGGTTAACTCTTGTCTATTTTACACAAGCAACACTCAGGTCATCTTGGTTCAATTATACCTCGATGCTTGTACCATTTTACAATATCAAAATCCATGTGAGTTATACTCATATCATTATGGTTCAATTATACCATGATATTTGCATTAAATTTCAACATATCAAAAGCTCAATGATGACAAAAAAAAAGAGCACAAACAAGTGACTAAACAGGAATGACAATGACAAAATTAACATGAGCATTTAGTTGCATATCATTTTAAAACTTGCATTTAGTTGCCTATCATTTTAAAATTGCATTTAGTTGCATATCATCTTAAAATCACATTTCATCTTTCATTAGTCTCATATCATTATCATTATTATACATCTCATTTTCAAGATACATCTCATTATCATTATCATACATCTCATTTTCAAGATACATCTCATATCATTATCATTATCATACATCTCATTTTCAAGATACATCTCATAAATCAAAGTAATCAATGCAATACATCATCACATTCTCACCCATTCCATAATGAATCATACATTCACATCATAATCAAAATCAAGAGCATTATTATCTAAACATCAAATCATCCTCATAGAATCATCATATCAAAACATAATGCATATCATACATCAATCATCATCAATAACACATCACATGTGGATTAGAGAAAATTAGTGCCATATATATATATATATATAAAATGGTTGAAATGTACAAAGGATATCATGTCTGTCGAAATATAACAAAGTGATAATAAACAATAAAGATAGGTCTCTCAGGTATGGCTATCTCCTGAGACAAAGAGTCTGACAATAGATGTTCCAGCTCCTCGATCTCCACCAGGTGGATCATGTCAGGCCCTATAACTCCTTTTCTCTCTGTCCTCGTATGACTATGGTTGGATCGAATGGATGCCACTGCAACATAGCTAGGAGCTCTATGATCTCGAGGGACCACCTCCTCATATAGACACCTATAATACTCAGCCTCCTTAGCTGAGTACTGTATCTCTCTTAGCATGTCCCAAATGGGGGCACCAACTGTTGCTCTCTCCAACTTGTCAGCAAGGGCCCCTACCCAACACCGATGCTCTATCTCCATATCTCTCTCCATGATAACCTATGTAATCTGGAGCTATTGCGTTAACATGTGTGCCTGCAGCTGCTGCACCGAAACCTATAGTGCTCTAATCTATTAATCATTTCAATGGGTGGGCACCCTAATCTGAACAGGTTTCATGGTCTTACCCACACCTGTCCCTATCTAAGGCACTGGTGGAGGTAGAACATCAGATCTCCTCCTCTGGGCAGGTTGCCTATCATCCTCTATACCGCCCACCGCAGCTAGCACCACACCTACCCTACCAACCCCACCAGCACCAAGAATGAGACCTCTCTCCCTATCTCCACAACCTCTCTCTCTATCTCCATCCCCTCTCCCTCTATCTCCATCACCTCTCCCTCCACCTCCTCCACCATCTCCACCTCCCTCTCCTACCTCCCCTCCCTCCTCATCTCTCCGTCTAGCTCCCCCTCACCTCTATGGCTACTCATCCTCATCATCATCAAAAGTGGGTAGCAACTTTTCTAGATTAGATATACGTGCTACTGCATGTGCCACAAAGTAGGCTGAAAAATCCTCTGTCATCCTAGCATCAACAACCCCAGCCCCATAATCCCAAATATGTCTTGCCAGTGACATGTAGTCCTCAACCACTATTACGCTATCTAGAGTAGGTCCCTACTCTAGCACATCTTGTCACCGACGAGCATATAAACAGGCTCCCTATGGCATCCCCTGTTGTCTACCATACTGCTGCTAAACACGACTGTGCAAGAATCACTCAATAATAAAGGGTGTCCACCCAATCAGATACATCGACATATATACATAGGACATCTCTAGCTTGCCCACCCCACAATCCATATACAGTCTCCAAATGACTGTATCGATATCATCCGGTGCCCTCCGCCAATGCTCTAGTTTTTCCAGCTTACGCTGGATAACTACACTTATACACCCATAAGCATAAGCCTGACCAACTGGCCTATCCCTGTCTACAAGAGGTCTCGACATGAGAATATGCTCCTAGGCCCACACATATAATAATGTCACCCCAACTGATAAACTAGTATATCCGAGATATACCACCTAGTGAAACTCTCTGTATAGATAAGCCAACATATAGGACCCCCAAGAAAGCCTGCGTCCCTATGTCACCATATCGTCCAACTCCAATCCCCATCCAATGACTAGTCCCTTTGACCTATGGTCGGGATAGAAAAACCCATCGGTAAAACCTACTAATACTGATGGTAGCGGAGCGTAACCTAAATCCAAAAACTCCTACCACGAGATCTCATACCCACTAATCTCATCACTAGGGAAGATGTGGTGGAGAGCCTCTTTCCCACCCTCCTCAGTCTTCTCATAAGGCAATAGAGCCCCAACCACAAGAATCATTAAAATACGATAACATTCCTCTGGTGTGACTGTCATCTCACTAGTCGCCAAGTGAAAGGTTTTCGTATCATTGTGCCACCTCTCTGCCAATGTTGTCAATAAACCCTGGTTAATGATATATCGAGACATGTCTAATAAGGAGGACAACCCACATATCTAAATAATATCTCTGTCATCCTGTGACAAATGTGGAATCAGTATCCATGGCCTCAAAAATCGCTCTCGAGACTAGACCACACCAAGCTCTACCTGCAAATCAACAAGTATCCATCATCAGTTCCCAAATCCATACAATATATCAAATCAAAGAAAATCAACTTGAAACAACGAAGCATCTCAAGAACACATCAAAATTCATATGGCAAATTCAAGATCCATATCGAAAGCAAAATCAATTAGGACAACTTATCCGACCCAAAATTGAAAAACTTGACCAAAATAAATAAAATCAATTAAAAAACAAAGAACACTTACTGGTGGGCCATAGGCGGCGGGTCTCCGGTGATGCCTGACGTGCTCGAATTGGTGCAAGTATGGAATCGACATCCTTGTCAAAGCTTAGAATTTCACAATCACAGAGAGAGAAGTGTACAGATTATTTTTCAAAGTCACTTTTTACCTTTTAATAGGGTAAAATCACAAAGGTTAATAAGTGGGGCATGTATTTTATTCCTACTTTTTCATTTTTAACCTTATCAACATCATTTTTGATAGATGAATCAATAATGTGCATTCAACGCAGCCAATATTCTCATATTACAATTCATTAAAAAACACTTATCAACTTGACAATTTTTCACTAAATCCTTGATTGATCTCTTGAGGGGGCATCATCAATAATGTGCATCAAATCTACATTTGGGGTATCATATTGACATTTTGACACACAACATCATATCGATCAAACTTTGACAACATATCTGACAAATTTTCTTTGAATCAACACGTGCACACACGTCACTTCAAAGAGGGGCAAAATGTAGATGCATAAATCTGACCACTTTCCTAAATAAATATTTAATATTTATTTTAATCCCATTCCTCTTATTAATTAGATTCTATTTAATTAATTTCTTCATTTTCATCTATTTGATTAAATGAATTACTCAATTTATTTAATTAAATTCACCTAAACCTTTTCTAGCCTTTAATTAAATAAATCACTTTATTTAATTAAATCCCCTTTCTCTCTTTTTAATTAGATTTACATTTAATTAAATTAATCCTTGCAAATAAATAAATTTAATTTATTTATTAAATCCCCCACTTGTATTTATGCAATTTGCATCTATTTTGTTGAAATAAAGTAATTTTATTTTAAATAAATCCTCCTCCATCCACTTGCCTCCTAAACCCCTTCTAGATTCTTCTAATCACTTCCAGTTTAGCCTAATTCATCTCCTAATTATTGTCACATTCCTAAGCAAAGAGAAGTCACTTCTCAAAACCTCCAAAGTCTTTGAAATGCATTAAAGGCTTTATGTCTTCAACAAGTTAACCCTCAAAGTCTTCCTAACCATTAATGGTTAACTCAACCTTCTTGCATGATTAGAGAATTTCTCTCTAACTTAACCCTCATCTAACCCAAGGGTCTCATCAAGAATTCATGGCTTTAACCTTGGTTATCCCTTTAACCATTGCATGAGAGTTTACCCCTTGGGTAAAAGTTTTATCCATTAGATAACCCTAACCTAACCTTAAACCTTACCTCCTAGGGTAACCTTAATGTCTCCTCATGCATTTAATGCTTCTTACATCTCCTCTCAAGCAACCTCTTGTTGACAATTGTCACCATTTTATTGGCGAGAATTGTAAAAATGGATTGGTTAACTTTCAATCCTGGTCCTTGTTAAGATTATTCAATCTTGACCATCCATTGCCCTATTTTCCCTATAAATAGAGCTCTCATTCCTCATTTTCATAATCTCCAAGTTTTCATGCATCTACATTATAGCCTAAATTACTAAACATTTAGCCTCTCTTTGTTAAATTATCATAATAGAATTTAGAAGAATTGAAATATATCATAGAATTTTCATACTAGGATAATATATCATTTGCTAGGATAATTTGCTAATCTTCTATCATACCATCATAATTATGCTAGCTTAATCATAATAGTTTCAATATCATACATCTTAGAATGCATTCATGCACATAAATCAAAGATCACTCGTTCTTGGAGTTGTCATTCCTAAGTCACTTTGCTCATGTCAATATTAAGATGGCCTCTGCCAATCTGTATCAGGTTTAGAATTTCATTGTGGTCAAAAGCAAAACAAGCATTATGATGGTAATGACAAGTCTGTTACCTTTTTCACCAGATTTGTGTTTTCCACTGTAAGTGATTTTTCCTGCTTGACAATGAAATCATCAGTAAGGAATAGTGATTTGCAGTTTACAACAGTCTTCTTTAAGCACTATCTATCAATGCCAATTTAAGAGGCAAAACATGACTCAGAAAATCAAACAAAGATGCATGGTGATTTTGTACAAATTGACTTGAAAGATGCTGAAGATCAACATGAATATTTTCAACCCTTGATATATGGTAATTGTAAGGCATAACATGCTTCACTTCAATCTTGTTGAATCTTGGATTCTATGACCTTAATTTCCTTCAAATTAAAATTGAATAGTTGTAGATTTCCAAGACATTAAGAGCCACTTTGCATGCCATAGTAAATATGTCTGCAGTACAACTCAGTTCGTAGTATAGTGTTTTGTGATGAAAATTTACATTATAAATGAGTGTTCTCATAGATTTTGTTCAGTTATAAAAATTCCTTCTCATGAGACCTCTTATGGTAAGGTCCCATGGGGGTTTCCTAAAAATTTACAGTAAGTGTTGCTTAGATTTTTTAGTAATATTTTAAAGCTGGTGTTCCATTAATTCAATAGTGTAGTTCAACTTAAGAATATGAGCACCTAAATTTAGGAAAAGTGGTCCTCTAATGAAAAATGTTGTGAATAATAAATTAACAATTAAACATAACTTTCTTTCTATTTCTTTTTTAGGAAGAATATAAAATATTAGCTAATTGACAAGTGGTAAAAAAATTCTTAAGGTGGTGAACAATTTCTAGCCCCACCCCAATTTCATCTGCTGATGGAGCCTCTTACTCCATGAAAATTGATCCTGAAGCCCCCATCACACCATACCCTTACTATACAAAAATGCTTCTTGTAGCTACTCCATAAGACCCCTCTCTTGAAGAAAGAATCGGAAATTATTAGATAATCCATTTTTCTATTCTATCTATCCCTTATATTTTAAGCTTTATTATTTAACCTGCAATAACTTCAAAGAAACACACTTTACAATTCAACTTACATTTTTAATTAGATTCAGCTTTAACTTGCAATAATTGAAAAAATATATATTTTAATTATGTGTTCATCCTAGTAAGTTGAGAAGCACATTTTTTCACTTGAAATTGGTCCATAATGCTAGGGAAAAATAAAGAAAAAGAAGTTCAAGTTTACATACTAATTGTGTAAGATTCTAAATAAATTATTAAAGTTATTTGTTAAATTTAATTATTCAACATTCAATGTACATTAATTAAATTTTAGTTATTTGATCTATAAAGTAAATATAATAAATGTAATGCAATTATATTTATAGAAGCTATGAAAAGATGAGAATAGTTTCTCTCAAAATTATCATAACTTCTAAGGAATAAGGTAATACCTCATTCTTTAAAAGAAAGAAGTAACAACTATTCTCTAAAGAAATAATTCTAAAAGTATTTGGCAACACTAGTCTCTATAGAAAGAACGCACTCTTATATAAGCTAAACTTTAGGTGTAACAAATAAAGAATGATATAATAAATATTTAACTATACTACGCCCTCTTAATAATGAATTAGTAGGGTAAAGTGGGTCTTACAAAGATAGTGTCATGTATTAGACTAATAGTTCATCAATGGGAAACTTGTACACTAGTTTTCCAATCCAAGATCAACTATAACAATCCATAAAAGGACTCTTTCACCCAAGGTCTATAGAGATCTATGAGATGCAATTCTAATTCAGCCATAAAAATGTAGACATGTAAATCAGAAAATTTAAACATATGTGTGTAATGTCCCCAAACAAATATTTATAACAATTTGAAATTTGAAAATAGATTCACAAAGTATAATGCCAAATTTCACTGAAATCACCAAAACTAGTCAACTAGTCTTGCATGGAGAGAACAACAAATCAATGAACTTTCTAAGGAACATCATTGAATTGATTTTTTTGATATGAACATTAGATGTACAGGTCTGAAATATGATTTCACAACAACAATAAAACTATAACTTCATACTCCCAAAATCTCTCCCAAATCCACAAAGACTATGTCAAAATTAGATTACCTGATTTGCTCCAAACTTCACTAAAAAATACCATACAAAATGAAACATCATGGAACACCAAAGAAATAAATTTTTTGATATCAAATAGAAAATAATCACATGTGATATAGATGATATGCAACAACGAGAAATGATTTGACTTTCAACACCCAAATTCTACACCCATTTCGCAAAATATGACAAGTCTAGTGTACCCTGTTTACTCAAAACCCCACAAATTGATATTGTATGAATTACAAATGGAAAGACCATTATATAAATTTGATTATGAACAACATAATAGCATAATACTATTGGCTTGATGATGATTTTTGTAAATGGATGACTTTATGTGTTGTCATTGATGGCACATATATACACACACATATGTTCACATTGTCATAGTCATCTTAGTTAAGACAAACTAGTACTACTCTTAAGTTTTTGTATTGCAAACCGATATTATTTGTATAAAGCAATCCAACCGGTTTGAAGGTGTCTAACCAGTATAAGTAGACAACCGGTATATGCAGGAATGACAATTGGTTTTGGTCATTTTCACTGACACCAGTTTGGAGATACAACGAAGATTGACAAGGAAGCAAATGGAGGACAATCGGTCTATGAGTTGGAAGAGGTTAACTCTTATCTGGTATCAATGTTCCAATAGGTTTCATTGATTGAGTGATGAGTTATCATTGATCGTGATGAGTTATCTCTAGCTGACAGATTTGGCAGTAATCTGTGATGTGTTATGTAGATTGTCCAGATACACTACACCTAGGAAATTGTGATGAGGTTCTTGAGCTGAAATGAAATCTAATGTCTATAAAATGAGATTGTGATGAACTATTTTTATGCTACGAGATACAAGTGATAAGTTGATGCAATTTATCAAAGGAGTTGCAAAGTATGTCGGTGATGCAGTATTGAGTGAGTAGAAGAGGATCTATACTAGCAAGATGTGTTATTTCTAGATCATACCACCTGTTGTTTTCTAGTCACTACAATAGTTAAATCCCCTAACCGGGTAAGCTCTAACAAGCTTCATTGTGCAAATCCTCTAAATAGGTGATCCATTAGTTTGGGTTTGAAATCCTCTACTGAGGTTACTCCTAACAGGTATTACCTTTAACCGGGTATAGCTCCTAACAGGGCATTGGGATCTTTAACAGGATTCACTCCTAGCAGAGTACTTTGTAAACCTTATCTTGTCAGTTACCTATTTCTGTAGATAGTTAACTTGTGATTCCCATCTCACCGTGGTTTTTCCCAATTGGTTTTTTCACATATAAACACTTGTGTTATGGTGGATGTTTTACTTGTTGTGGATGCTTTAATATCACTTTGGATTGCATGCATAGTCCTAAGTAAATTAGTTAACTTTTTTTACCAGTCTGTGTTTAAAGTGGTATTATTTTTTATCACTGATTAAACCCCCCTGTTGTTCACCAAAACTGGTTAACCCAAGTACACCTACAATTGATCTATGAAATAGCCAATTTCAATCTATGAAAACTTCAGGGCTTGGACAACATAACAAGCATATGAATCCTTCTACTCTTAAGGCTTTGCAAAACCTAGGCGGGTATACCTTTGATGCTTAAAACAACAACAAGTAGGTTATTGCAGATGGGCTAGATCTACACATACAACTCAACTATGTTTGAGCATGAGAACATAAAATAAAGATATTTTGATTGGATTTTATATTGTTAGGGAATCCCCTTAATTGCAAGATTAGTGCCTTATCCAAGGGCAATAGAGTCACACATCAAACTATAGATGAAAAGTTCTATTGCAAATCCATATTCATCCTTAAGTATTCCTACATTAATGCCTTACATAAATGTATTACTCAGCTCATTCACAAAAAATGTCAAATCCAGAACATGAACCCTATTTTATTAATATTTGCTCAGAGTTTAAAATCTTCCTTGAAAGATTACCTACAAGCAAACATTACACTCACAGACATAGTTACTCATGACAAACTTGATCCTCCTTAAAGATCTGATTTGAATAAAATGAAAGTACACTTCAGAGATAAATTTTGTGTGAATTTATGCATGCCTTACATACATAAAAACCTGCAATTAGAAACACCTATAGCATGAATCATACTCTATTCTCTAGAAAAGGACATTGCCCTGTACAATCTTGAAGAAAACTTAGAACTGGAAACCATGAAAATATGGAGCATTTCTCCAAAATTCTGGAGCCCTTACAAATGAGAAGAATTGAGAATATAAAGAGGAGGGAAAAGATCAGATCTGCATCACCATTTGCCAAGTGTCCTATATCCTCAACTGAAAATTTTCCTTGCAACATGCCCATGGGAACTACTCTCAAAATATCTGATATTTGTTGAAACTGATTGTAGAAACGAATTCCACGTTTCGAGAGCTTTCCAATGGTATACAATATGTCTATATTCGGGTAAAAATAACCCCTCAGGCGAATTAATCTGAATGCAGACCCATCATTTAAATTTTTGGATTTTGACCTATAGTCTCAACTATATTATTTAACTTTGATTTTTGCCTGGTTTACCCTCTGCACCTTGCCACATGGCATCCTATGATTCACCTGTGAATCTTACTGGGACAACACCTCACCACCACCTCATCGGGACCCGCTGGCTCACCAGCCACCCGAACCTGCCAGCTCATCGGTCGCTAGTTCGCAAAGGGTAACTTTCATGCACCTTCCCATAGCAAATCAATGACAATTGTCCAATCATCCTCAAGATTGTCGATCTTTAATCTACCTTTTGTACATGTGCTTTGTTGCTAGTTCGCGAAGGGTAATGGTCTAGCACCTTCGCATAGTGACACAATGACCACCGTCTGATCGTCTCAAACTTGCTCGATTGTTAACTTGTCCTTCCACTACAAAACTTGCTTACCTTGAGAACTGTGCAGATGTGGGGTCCACCTAGTTGTAAGCTATCTCTTTTTTACCTCAAGATTCATGCATGCATGTGTGGGGTCCATTGGGCATCAAGCTAGCACCTTGCATCAAAAGCCTCAAGGCTTTGACACTATGGATATGTGTGTCTTTGCTTTTAAATACCTAGATGTTCACACACCCAACCAATGTGGGATAATGGTTTTATGTTTGGAATTGCATTTTTCTTGGATTTCATTACGTCCTTTGCCAGTCATGTGAAAGATCCATGGCATGGAGAGCTAGCGAAACACATTTTGGGGAGGGGTTGGCTTGGAGCTGCAAATCTGCATTTGTGAAAACCTTCTATGCCTCCCAAACACCACGCAAAGGGAAGAAATCACTTGCAGAGGTTTGGATTTGCATTACACCTACAAACTGCATTTGCATTAAAAGTTTAAATTGCCTCTTCATCCATGCAGGGAGGACTAACTTCAAACCTGCTACTTTGCATTTGCAGAAACTTTTTAAATGCCCCTTCACCACTACGCAAGAGAGGGTGCTTGGCATTCAAACCTGCCATATGCATTTATTTGAAAGTTTCATGCCTTAGCTCATTTTCCACCTACTACGTTTGACTTTGCATCTACTACAGATTTTTAAATGCCTTCCTCCACTCACAGCTCTGCACAGGGGGAGATTGGAACTGGCTTTGCACTTGCGAATTGCATTTGCCTAAAAGTTTCTAACCTTTTACATGCCATGCAGGAGGGAGTGTCATTGCAATTTACTTGAAAGTTTATATGGTTTGATCAACCACCATGCCACCACTCATGCAACTCACAACAAGGAGTGGAGGATATTAAGTTTACACCTCATGTGCTGTAGGAAAACACTTGCAGAGTTTCTAAATCCTTTTCAACCACACACAGGAGGACATTGGCTTTGCTTTGGTTTCTGACTGCCTTCAAATGACCTTCAACCACGCCACCACTCACAGGAAAGAATTACACCTGCCAAAATGCATTTTCTTGAAAGTTTCTCTATGACCTCCTTTGAAAATGCAAGAAGGATGTTAGCAAGGGTCGTGGCACTTGCATTTACATATTCGAATCACATTTTCTTTGGAAATTATAATGTCTTTCCTTAGTCTGCAGCCACGTCTTCCTGCCAATTGTGTTTGCTTTGAAACTTTACTGGTGCCCTTTCAACACCATCTAACTCACAACAGGGAGAGATTTAACATGTTTTAAACCTAGCAATGCATTTGTTTGAAGGTTTCTAAAACCTTTTCAACAACCACTTCTAACTCATGGTAGGGAGATGCTGGCAAAAGTCGTGGAATTCGGTTCTGCACCTTCTATCAATATTGCTGGAAACCTTACATGGATAAGGAAACAAGGATTGCACAAAGCCTTGTAAGGGGAGTCATCAATTAATAAGGTGTTAAATGGCCCATAATTTCCTCCTTTGCTTTGTCTCCATCTAGAGCCACACTTCTTGTGTTGCAAGAAACTTTCTTTATCCATGTTCCAGAGCCATCACATACACCCATAATGATCCCCAGAACATGCTTCTTCAAATGATATACCTTCATTCCTCATGAACTCCTTAATAATTAAATCAGATAACACATGATTTAAAATAACAATTTAAACCTTGCTTAAAAGACACATGAAGTGGCAAGTTAGGTTGGGCTCCAAAGTGGTTCTGGCTAAAAAAAAAATTGTTTTCATGCAATTGACCATTGAAAACACCTCAGGAACCTTGAACATACCTCTAGAGTTGATCAACATAGTTTTCTAATCATTAAACTGAGTTTTGCAACTTTTAGGCACTTGCGCCACATTTTCACATTTAAACCCAAAGATGCAATTTTAGAACTGGTCAAAACACCTTTCTGGACTTCACAAACTGATAGGTGTACTACCAAATATATTGGCATTCACTCTGCCAAACCATTTCTCATGAAGAATCCCAGGTGAAGAAATGTTAAGGATCAAAGATGACCAAATGACTCTATCAGCACTATGAACCTGATAAAATCAATGTGCAGGGACCTCAAAGTGCCTTTACTAAAAATATCAAATGGTCTCTGTAGACCCCCAAATCTAGGGCATATATACTTTAAAGTACAAGGAAGACCGTGGAATTTTTTATTCAACCAAGAGGCTGATTGGATGCAAATGGTGAGCTCATGAAAATGACAACTTTAACAGATGCAACAATGAAAGTGTAGAAAACTGAATAAAGTGGCTCAAGAAATCATCTTGGAAAACTGATCAAACGGATTCATAAGGACCTGAAACTTGGCATGCAAAATCACCTATATGCATAGAAATCAATTCATTTTGAATTTCAACATGATGATCTACTGGTAAAAAGTTATAGGCGCTCAAAGTAGGCCACTTAATAAAATCTGAATTTGTGCATATAACAACTTTTAATCCACCTCTTGAAATGGGTACTTGACAAACTAATCAAAATTAAATTCTAAAAGTTGTAGAACACTTCATAGGCCAAATGAAAGGTGTACAATAAGATTCCAAGGCTTTTCCACTTAATAATCAACTGACTCCATTTTATACTTCTGCAAAATAGGCCTATCAGGTTGACTCATTAGGTGGTCCTTTGAAAGTGCAGAGCAAAATTTTGAAATGGGCCTTTCAAAATAATCAAATTTTATAGTCCCAGCAGTTGCTTTGACTAGGGATAGTTGATTGCAAGATCAACACAAGAATCAAAAATCTTTGGTAGAGTAGACCACCCAGAAATAAATCATTTCTCTTCTTCTAAAAAACAAGGGTTTCTTATTCTACCCAAATAGTAGGGCTCCTTTATTGAAAACCACATAACTGAAGCAAAGCAACTGTACAAATATACGATTTATTTACATATGGCTCCTAGCCACCAAAGTTGAAACTAATTCTTTCCCTTATCAAAAAACTGATTCTCATCACTTAATAATGTAAACAATTTGAAGCAAACTCTGATCATCAGATAAATGTTTCTATTATGACACACATCTTTCAACATGCTTTTCCAATCAGCATTATATGCATACTCATCATGAACATAATTTTGAACCTTAATTTCATGATCAACTACTAAAACATATCCATTCTTTTCATCATCTACTAAATGCAATAGATCTGCATCTTTAATATCCCACTCTTGAAAAAATGAACATACCTCTAGCTCAAGCATATAATCTGAAATAAGATTTGTACATTCACTCATCTTCGCATGAAAAACTACAAGATGGGGCTCAAACACACTAGTAAGCAACCCATTACAAAAATCTTCATCCCGACACATGTCACTGCTGCATGGAACGGTATCAGCATCATGGACTAGTTCATCATTTACAACATCTGGCTAATCAATTATTTCTTCATACAAAGGGTTAGAAACCAAATGAGGAATCCCCTTATTAATATTGTGACAATGAAGTGGTTGGTCCATATCTATATCATCATCAAATAGAATATTAGAGTATTTGCTGAAGATACCATCCATCATATCATCATAATCATCTTCACCAGACAAAGAAGAAATTGAAACTGGGCTACAACTATCTTCAGCATTCCATGTTTCATAACCACAAAATTTCATCCTATGACCATCATTCTGAGAATCAAGGTAGTCATACTTATCTTGCCACAATTGATCTTCTTTACCAATAGAACACTCTTCATCAACCAAAGTATGAAAATGAATATCACTGCCATTTACTTCATCTG